>NC_072451.1:1120876-1175876 GCF_027596085.1 Anoplopoma fimbria
TTTCCATCTTTGTTGCTGAGCTGAGCTGATTTTTCTTCACCTGTCAATCAAACATCATGGGCGGTACTTTGACATCTTCTCATCATTGTTGTGTAAATGTTTGAGTCTCTTTAGGTGGCGCTCCTTCCTGTGTCTGTTTAGCCACGGAGGCTATCACTGCTCATGATGATCTTTATTTACCTGAACTCATATTTCTCTGCATGAAAACATGAATTCCTCTGAGCTCTAAATGTTTTAATATTATTTTAATTAATGTGTTTATTGTTGTGTCTCTTCAACTGCATGGGTCTTAAAGAGAGAAAGCACCAGAGCTTCTTTATCTAAGATATTTTAATCTCATCACTTTTTGTAAAGATATCCTGAAGTTAAATGATGTTTATACGTTTTGATGAATTAATTGTTGTTCTTGTTTCCAAATATTCATACAAATAATGTACTATGATGTATTTTACAACTAATTATCATGATCATAATCAATAAGAAAATCATTTATTAAAATCTAATAATAATAATTCTGATGTGTTGATTATTGTTATTGTTTGATTGATTTGTTTGGTCATCACCTGACATGTGTTCACCTGCATTGGCAACTCCAGTGATTAATGGGTTAATGTTGGGTCGCAATGCATGCCGGTTAGATTTGTGTCCGACTTGCTCTGACGTCATGAACACGTTGGCAACGATGACCTCACAGAGCGAGGCGGCCGCAGGGTTTAGAGCCGACTGCATGGCGCAGTGCATGATGGGAAACGCTGCTGTCTCCTGAGCAGAGAGCTGATTGGCTCTTAGGTTTGTCAACAAACACCACGTTTTGTAGAAAATTCTTATTTTCTGTGTAAATGTAAGATTGTTGAATAGTGGACTCACGTTGTGTATAATAATAATAATAATAATAATATTATTATTATTATTATTATTATTATTATTATTATTATTATTATTATTATTATTAATACACTAGTAAATGGTGCTGATCCAACACCACTAAACTAAGTAATGTATTTATATAATATTATAATATATAATATAATAAAATGAAATGATATAATATAAAATATAATATATAATTATATCTTGGTGGAAAAGTTCATCCAATTTTGGTAGGTCACTCTACTGTATAGTGTACCATACAGTTTAAGTAAAAAAAACGTTTTGCATGTTTTTATACAATTTACAGGGGTCATACTTTAATCAACTCCCCTAGATGGGTAATCAGATTCACCTCAAACTTAAATTAGAAAGCTGTGTAAATCCTTAGTTTTTGTTAAATAATGTGGCATTCGTGGCAAAGCAAATGTTGGTGTAATGCCATGAAACAAGAGTTGTAACTTAAGTGGACATTATCAAATCTGCCCAAAGTTAAACATTTCATCAGAAACTTCTTAAAGCAGGAAAAAGTACTCTCCCTCCCTCTCACACTTTAAATCTCAAGCTTTCAGTGAAGTTGAACATATTAAAGCTGTACAGGTTTGACAGTTTCCAGTCTTTCCATAATCATACCTGGGTTATGGTACCATGATGCTCTGGATCTTTCTCCCTTGAACACCACCTTTCTTGCCAAACACCCTGATCAGGTTTGAAGTTAGAGCATCCAGCTCGGAGAAGAACTTCCACTGCAAACTGACTGTTGTGATCCTCTTGAATTCAGCAGTCACCTTAACACACAAAAAACAAGAAAATAAGTTTGCCTATTAAAGCATTTAAACAACCAATCGATTGATTAAACAATATATGAATTGCTGTTTTTCACCAAATGTTGAATCAGTTTCTTGTTTTGCTCATGTAAACTAAAGTAAACAGGTGCTGTGCATTCATTCACTGACCTCACGCACACAGAAGAGAGCCGGCCACCTGGTTGTGAAATCAGCAGTCATGGTGCATCTGGAACTACCTCTTGCCTTCTGTGTGCAAAGGTCTTGTCCATCATGGCTGCCACTGTGTCCTTATTGTTTCTTGTCTTTACTTCTGAAAGAAGGGTCACTCTTATCTTTTCAAGCGTCTCTGCAGATTCACCGGATGGGTAGGTGGGGCAGCAGTTCACTTGGGCTTTTCTCGGCTTCTTCACACCATAGGCAGGACTGCATTTGTCTGCAGGTTTATTTGTTAGGGAATTCAGTTCAACCTCTGGGCATCCAAGCCGCTTGAGCTTCCTTCTGTAGTTGGCAAGTTTATACTTCAGGCTCACCTTCCAGCCACCGTAACCAGTGACAGAGCCTGGCTCTTTCAAACATGGATGTGTTGATACAAGGGCTTCTGCTACGTCTTCACACTCACTGTCACAACGGTACACTTTGTATTGAACAATCGACTAAAGTGTTTTAAGTTTCATATCAGGATTCAACAAAGTTCCAGTGTCTTTGAATGCAGCATTGGCCCTGTCCAGCTGCAGCTGACCATCATAGGGGAATCGGGGCACAAGGAGAACAACAGGCCATCCAGAGGATCTTGAAGAGGTGGACTCAGAAGAAGACAAAATGTCGGCATCAAATGAGCTGCGAGATGAAAGTGAAGAGTCATCAAGAGAGGGGGATGTATCAGGAGCCGAGGAGGGAGGGGGGCATCGGGCAGGGCAGAGGCAGCTGAATCAAAGATGAGCTTTATGCTACTTTTGTCCTGGATATCCCATACTGAGCTCAAATTGATGAATTCATTTCCAAACTCAGCATCCATGAATTGAAGCCTGAAGTCCGCTTCTACTCCACACTGCCTCTTTATTTGCTGAACAAGTTCACCGACAGTCTCTGGAATCCCATCTTGCAGCATAAGTCTCTGGGAATAGTTTTCTCCTCGGATGATTCTGAGCTTCACTGGAGCAGCCATTTGACAATAGTCTGTGAATTAGAAGAGACATAATTATTGTTTTTACAAGAGTAAATCTGATGCAAGGTTACAAGTAACTGTTATTTGCATTGGTAATTCATCCAGAAATACATTTCTACATTTTTCATTTCTCTGAAAATGATGGTCTATTTTTGTAGGTCAAAAAGCAAAGATATTCTTAAGGTTTCAAATATAGCCATTACTTTCCTTAATGATCACCAGTACCTTATGATAAATAACACATCCCTATGTTAGGCCTCAAAAGAACAGAACAAAGCGCATTTGTAACATACATGCAGTCATATTACTTTTAAATTCAAATACAATCCTATATATGTATGTGCTGTTTGTTCTTGTTTTTGGTGATGAAATACTAGCAAAGTTACTGTGAATTTGCCTTGATCATAACATTAATTAAAACAATTAACTAGCTATGTATTTTAACATCTTTCACTTCTTAATCTTAATACTTTAAGAGTTGAGATTTGCTGGTTGTGAATATTAAACTGACATTTAATCATTAAGTTTCAGTCTATTGAAGTGAACTCCAGTGTTCATGTCATCATTTCAAAAGTCAAACTACGGGAACCGCGTGGCCGGTTGAGACGCGCTTTTTAAAGACATGGAAGGACTTTACCTTTGTAGTAGGGCTGCTCTGGTCTATACGAGGCCTCATTTCATTAATATACAGACACATACATTTAACACCAGCTCTCGGGGCATAGTAAGCTATGCACATGGTGACGCTCGGCTATATAAACCCACTTAAATATGACAATAACGAAAGAAATCATCCAAAATGTTAAAGAGGACAAATCTAATGGTTGATGACATTTCTAAACAGCACTTTGTTTTAATGTTGATGGATGATACAGATTCAGCTTTCCTTCTCCCACAGGTGATCTCCTGATTCAAGGTGATGGTTCTTCTTTGCCAGGGCTCTCTCTACCTTACAATTAACAAAGAATATGGAACTCCTTCCTAGGATCTGTGTTATTTGAGCATTACTGCGACCTTGTGCTCTGGAGTGGTGATCACAAACGATTAGCTATCTTAACCCCTTAGTGTTAGGTTGTGTTAACATAAAGAATCTAGTAAATGTTAAGTTGTTGCATGTCATGATGAAACTACATGATTTAAAAGTGTTCATCCACAAAACATGGATTTATATAACAGAAGCTACATGTTACACTTTGGTTCATGTAGCAGACATCCAATCTGTTGTTTTTAGTGTACCCTGCTCTTCCTCTGACTGAGCACAGGGTGGCGCTCCTTCTCTGTGATGTTTAATGTCACCACCAGCAGCAAACAGCAGCAGAAATCCACCATGTGATGAAGTTTAGTTTGAAGTCTGTCACACAGCCGTGTTGGAGGAGCTACTTTATGGGTGTGACACCTGATGTCACACATGTCTGTCAGCTGATACAGCTGCACTATGTGGTCATTCTTCATACAGATGTTCATGGTCACAGTGATCACACTGAGGAGCTACTGGTTCACTAGATGTCAGCTGATTGGGAACCAGTTCCTAACAACATAACTCATAAAGATTTCCTTTGAGAAACAGATCTCACTAAAGTCTTCCAAATGAAACATGCCTCCTTAATAATAAGGAGCATTATGGGGTTATATGAAGAAACAGCTGCTTTGAACCCTAAATAAGTGGAGACAGCCTGATGTTTCCGCTGCAGTGGCTGATGGGAGGAGTGAGGACCTGTTAGAAGCCACGTGGCCCTCGTCTGATCTCACAGCTCGTCCTTGTTTGGCCTCAGCTGCATCAGAGCGCCACTTCTCCCCAGGTTCCCCAGAGGAAACACCGCTGCACAAAATGCTTTTCCTCCCAGCTGCTGCTCTGTGCTGTCTGTGTTCAGGTGAGTGTTTCCAGCCAATCAGGAGCCAACAAGCTCCACCTCTAACAAACACTGTTCACTCACCTTCATCCACCTGTCTGTTTCTCTACAGCGCTGGTTGCCATGGCAGCAGAGCTGATCCAGGATGATTTAACATTGACCAGGAGAGTTGGTGGGAAAGTCTCCTTCAGCTGTCGAGGCACTGACCAGTGTTACAATAATTATGTATTCTGGTACCAGAAGAGAGACTCAGAAACATTCACACTGATTCTTGATATTGATAAGAGTAATGGTAACATAGGTAAAGGTTACAGTCATCCTCAGGAAGATGATTTCTCAGCTGTGAATAAACAGAACGGCTGTGAGTTGGAGATCAAGAACGTTAAACTCACTCATTCAGCCTCTTACTACTGCTCCTGTTTGGATATCTGGTCTCCACAGTGAGAAATGATTCCTGCAGCCTGAACAAAAACCAACAGATGAACAGATGTCAAACAGCGTCTGTGACAGGAAGAGAGCCGTAAACCACAGCTCAGGTTCACATGTTTCACCTCCATCTCAGCCACCAACCCTGTCTCCTAAAAATGACGTTCCCCTGAAACTAAAACGCATTCTCAATTGAACAGAAACGTAATATCTCACCGATTACGTTTGTGTTTGACGTTTTACAAATACGTTTCTAATCAACCTATATTTGCCCTTTGTTTTCTTGTTTGCCTATAATGAACTGGACCACGCGCCGGGCTGTTATTAATAGGAAATATCCAGCTATTGTCTTTATATTTTTCTCTTATTGTTGTTTTCTGAGATGAGAGGTGCTTATAGGAAGCAATGTTTTGTGACAGCGTTTGTCTATAACATGTGATCACTAACAAACCTGCCCCCCGTTACTCATTTTAATTAATGCTTCATTTAATTACCGTATATGTTGTATCTCCTGCGTATAATGACAGCATTATGATGTGAGGAACTATTGGTGTTCACTGTAACAGTAGTATTGTTCACCAAAACGGTCTCCATACATACACGTCATTGGGGATTCCCAAGTGACGTCATACGTAATAGGGTCCATGGCCCCGTGAGAGACCAACGTAGGGAAACCCCCATCACCTGTGTTTACTTCACAACAAAGCCTTCAGAGTTATGTTAGTTATTCTCTGAAACTCTCCTTGATTCCACAATATGCGAGGTTAACGTTAAAGTCGTCTGATTCAATCATTTGTCATTACATTATGGAAATAAAGTAGATTCCGTCCTGATAGGAAGACTACATTACCCATGATCCTCAGCCACTTGGCTATGAGACCGAGCTTTATTTATTTTAAATTGATTAAGATTTTGTGCACACACCCAACATCTTGCCTTTTTTTTCAAATAGATCATCTAGATGCAGTTTAGTTACTAGTTGGGCTGTAGTAGATATTAGACATAGTTTGTAGATATATTTTTATGATCCTATCTACAACACTCTTTGCAAACAGGAATTCTAGCAACGAAAAAGACAATTTCTAGAGTAATAGCTCAAATATCTTAAAATAAACAGCATATTTACAATACTAACTTTTTCATAAAGTATGTCAACGTAATGCAGTGTAAGTACTAGTTCGGCTGTACTGGCTGTTTGATATATTTAGTAGATATATCTTTTCACGACACTATTTCTTGGCAAACCGTAGAACTACCACCCCAACACTCAGTATCTAGAATACTAGCTATATTAACTGCAATAAACTAACATATTTCCTTTTTCCTTTACATGGATAATCTTGATGCAGTTTTGTTACTACTTCGGCTGTAATAGATATTTGATATATTTGATGAACTACAACCGTGGTTCTGATTCTACCGAAATGTTAGGCGCGGCTCTAGGGAGTTGTAGTTCTTATAAGAAAATAGTGTATTTCCTAAACTTGGAAGCTGTAAATACTGATTTGAGAGTACACACAGGAGTTTAAAACGGAGATAAACACATTTTTGTAATCAGATTTAAAACATCTTATTGTTAAATGGGTGAACATTGACTTAAACCATATTTTACCCATAATGGACTGCGCCCCCAGGTGTTGTCCATACTCACAGGGCAGCTGAGGTCAAGAGCTCTCTATAACAGTTGGTCCCATGTCTGGACTGTTGCTGAATTATAAGCCTTTAACCATGCACAAAGGTCAAGGTTTAAAGGTCAATATTTCAAAGCAAGGGCCATGTACCATGTTCATACTGACACATGTTAGAACATATGTCTAGTTTTTTCAACCTTATGTAACTGACTGTGGTGAAATTGCCTACTGATGAACTGAAGTATTCTCTATACAAGCCTTGTTTAGTTTTCTATTTTTTCTGGCATCAAGATTCTTCATTTTGCTTTCAGTTACCCTTCAAATGGTGACAAACTGAATGAATACAGGAAGATATGAGAAACACTTCATGGAGCTGAAATATGACTCTGGTTCATTGTTTGGACTCCTTCACTCAGCAGACAGGTTTTTGTATCACTCTGTTTCACTGTGGGAGGAAATCCCTACTTCATCTTTGGCTCTGGAACTAAACTGTATGTAACAGGTAAGAATAAACATTTATTTCTTCATTTGTTTAATTGAACAAATTTAAAATGTGTTTTTAATGAGTTCCTGCTGCTTCAGGCTTCACATGTTAGTGTTTTCATCATTAGTAGAGAATTCTTGCTGCCATGCAGCCGTTGTTACATAAAAAAGGTTAAATCTCACCTCACAACTCAAGTTATTCTTTATTTCTGAAGGAGATTAAACTGATTTATTAAGAAAGATTTTGATTATGGAAATTTTAAAATTCTGCAGTATTTGTTCCTTTCAGTAGTTCAGCACAATCTTATGACTGAGTTTTCGTTCTATATTAAAAATGATTTAATAAATCATAAAACATATTTCTTAATTACTTTTAATATGATTAATACTATCATTAATAAATACAAATGTAAAAGGTAATATTGACCTTAATGCCAATTATATTTTATATGATAGTAAATGGAATGTATGTATAATATTGTATGTAGTCATATATATATGATACAGCAGGATATATAATGACAAAAGTATGCTTTATATTTTTATATTAACACACTTTTAATATAAACAGTATTTGAGCCTTAACTTAATTTTAGATACATAACAGTGATTATAAAGATGATCTATGAACTTTCAGTATATATAGTTCAGATGCGTAACATGATATCAAATACATGATATAGTATATATTAAAAGTATATATTGATTAATAATGTATATCATATGAATTAATATTATATTATGTTATTTTGTTTTAAATCTTTTTTCCCAGACTTTTATATTAACCTTGGGTGCATCCAAACATATCATATTAGTCGTGTATAAAAGTTAAAACTGACAAAAAGGAATTAGCAATTTGATTAAATCCTATGGTGGTAAATATATAGTATATTTATTGTAATGATGATAAAATAAAGACAAATATGCGGTTCATAATAATATGTTTGTTACCTCTAAAATAAAATAAACTTTCCTTTAGTGTGAACGTGAATTAGTTTCCCCATGATGATAAATAAGGTTTTATCTTGTTTTAGCAGTTCTTAACGCATTTAACATATCTGATTAATCATTGTAGTTGGGTACAAAAGTAAAGATTGCAACAAGAAAATACAACAATTAGTTATGTTTTTATAGGTTTATATTTTATTTTATTTTATTTAAATTTCCTCTGAGTGATCTTAACATTCCTTATATTTCATTTTATAGCTAAAGATTTTATTCTAATTTTACATATCGGAACATATAATTATAATTGTGTATAAAAGTTGATATTGTTATGAAAATGTTAAAAACACCATTCATGTATTTGAGTGAAATATGTAGTAAATATATAATCTTTTATATATTGCCTAAACCAATAACTATTAAATCAAGATGAATACCATAATTATATAATCATTTTGAATTATATTATATTGTATTGTATTGTATTGTTGTATTATATTATATTATATTATGTTGTATTATATTATATTATATTATATTATATCAAATTTTTTATATTAAATTATATAATTATATTATAAGTAATATATTTTTGTTGTGTATGAAGGTAATATAGTCTACTGTATTATGAATATAAATAATATTATTATTGTATTAAATTAAATTAAATTATGTTAATACATATTGTATGTAGTATATATTATATTATATTATATTATATTATATTATATTATATTATATTATATTATATTAAATGATATTATATTATTATATTATATTATATTTATATTATATTTTTATTATATTATATTATATTATATTATATTATATATAGTATATATATAGTATATTATATTATATTATATTATATTATATTATATTATATTATATTATATTATATTATATTATATTATATTATATTATATTATATTATATTATATTATATTATATTATATTATATTATATTATATTATATTATATTATATTATTTTATTTCATAATAATTGTTGTACAATGACAGTGAATGGAGGTGAATACAGTCTCCTGTATGTAGTGAACTCTGTCTGTATTGATGATCAGTGTAGTGATCAGAGTCCATGTAGTCTCCAGGATCAGACTGAATGCAGTGCAGCGCTGTAAGCTGCTGCTGACTGTGTGAATGTGTGTCTGTGCTGCTTGTTGCTGCTGTCACACTTCAGATGAGCAGGTAGTGAAGCCCGTGGTGAGCGTGTACCCAGCAGCATCCAGAGCCCACCTGGAGGGGAAGAGCTCCCTGCTGTGTCTGGCCTCAGCCATGTTTCCTCCTCTGGTCCAGTTCTCCTGGAAAAGAGGAAAGGAGAACGGTCCTCTGGAGGAGCTGCCCCCTGCTGAGAGAGAGCAGCTGGAGCTCAGAGAGTCGGGACGCACCGCCGCCATCTTGCTGATCCATCAGCAGGAGAACAGCAGGTATAGATACCACTGCTACGTCCATCACGAGGGGGGCACAGTGGAGGCACCAGCTCCACCAACAGCTACACCGTCAACTCCATCACCACCTCCACCAACAGCTACACCATCAGCTACACCGTCAACTCCATCACCACCTCCTCCATCAGCTCCTCCATCACCTCCTCCAGCAGCTTCTGTCCCGTCTCAGTACCAAGTGAAGCTGCTCTGCCTGCTGTACACGGTGCTGATAGTGAAGAGTCTGGTGTACTGCTGTGGACTCTCTCTGCTGATGATCCTCACAAACAAGGGACCGTCCACCAACTGCACACATGCTGACTGACTGATTTATGCTTTTTCTCACCATAGAATCCCAGCAATTCTTCTCTTTTATCACTTTCATCAGTATGCACAATATCTGTTATGACGTGATGATTATATAATTTGGTGTTTAGATACATAATTCTAAAGGTATAAATATATACATACACCTTTGCGTTCACTAAATTGATTTGCAGTGCTATTTGTTTGCTAGCTTATTTCCACTTTTAATTGGCTTGTATGACAGTGGAATGTTAATTATAATCATTAGCTGTCTGGTACATATTCTATTGTTTACAGTCTTTTTCTGTTCTTGTGTTTCTTTTTAATACATTATTCAGAGTGCGGCTGTTTGTCAGTTTAACATTCTTAATAAACTGAAAAACCACAGTGTTTTATGAACATTCTTTTTTTATTGATATCAGTTTGACTTCATAGCAAATAATCAGATTCAGAATCAACTCGATTGACTGTTTGTTAACAGATACAAGTAATCCGTCTGTGGTTGTAAGTAGCTCTGAATATACTTTCACGCAGCACCAAGAACAAATGTAAAGGAAGGTATGAATATAAGCACACAGCTAAACAAGGACAAGAAAGCTAAACAAAGAGAAGCAGATATAAACACACAGCTATTATAAACACGTCAGTAGGTTTGGCTGATCCACCAGGTTCAGTGCTGACCCCTTTTATAGTTGTGTCAGTGTGGATGTAAAGCTCTACGCTGACGACACTGTTGTTAACACACATGAACAAACAGCAGAGCTGCTTTGAAGCAACAACTGCTATAAAATGATGAAAGAGCGGCTTCATCAGTCGGGCTGAAGTCTGAATGTTGGTGAAATATTGACTCTGAATTATTACAGCTTCATCCGAATGAAATAAATAAAAGATATTACGTGAACTAACATTCATAAAACATTCATAGACAGGATAGCTAAATGCTTCATGAACATGATAACATGGACGCTCTAATTCTGCTTCAATAAGAGATACATGTGTTTTTTCACGGGGTGGAACAATAACCTTCATATTTCTGTAGTTTGCGTTTTGTCGATCTGATCAATGATAACAGGTGTGACAAATATTTTCTAAATACTGAAGTTGACATACTGAATATACCACAGTATTATGACAAGGATATATATATATATATATATATATATATATATATATATATATATATATATATATATATATATATATAATGTTATTATAATATGTAATGATTACCAAACATTATAATATTCAGTATGAACAGTATTATTGATTTGCGTTGGATAAGCTAATTAAACAATAATTAAAATTAATGGGAATAAATGAGAAAACAAACATATGTGTGCTTTATTTTTTTAAATCTTATTTTTTTGCTCTTGAAAAAAATAAGCAGAAGTTTATTTTATGTACATTGGATGTTTAGGTTTTGAATATATAGCACTTGGTTGTTTGTTTTTGGTTTTGTATTCACTTCATATGAAATAACTGGGATTTACCTTGGCAATTAAAATTGTATTTAATATCATAAAGAATAATAAAATATATATATACAATTATAATTTATGTGTTATGTCTGGCTCTTCGGTCTACAATAAATCAATTTCATAGTTCTAATATTATTGTCTTCTTCTTCTTCTTCTTCTTATTTATTATTATTATTATTATTATTATTATTATTATTATTATTATTATTATTATTATTATTATTATTAATATCTCATTATTATTTCCACTCAGAAATCCACCAGCTTTATTTAGCCTGCTGCTGTTTCTTAACTAAGCTGTATTATTAGCACTCTGTTAGCATTAATGTGAGCTCATAAAGTCGGTGGGAGCAGACTGCTGCAGCTTGAACATATTTGCTTTTATTTTAAGGATTTTCTCTTTTTCTCTCACAGATTAATAACACAGATCAAAGTTGGGACATTGAGTACTGAGCGCTGATCTCAAACTGAAGTTCCTGGAATGATTCTTTAACCGGAGTGGATGGTTGTAACTGTCATTGTGTTGTTAATGTGAGAAAGGCTGCAGAGCAGAAACCCACACAGCCCGTCTGCTGCAGGAGAGGAAGTGGTGATTCGCTGTCAACAGCTTATTTATGAATCCTAATAACCACAGAGAACAAATTCACATCTGCTGCTGTAAACTCTCATGAACTCCTCTTCCTCTCTGTAGCTCTCCATTCCTCTTCTCCATATACACATCGGCCTTCAAACACAACTCTGCTACCTGCCACCTGCAAAAGTTCTCTGATGACTCTGCAATCGTCGGCCTCATCTCCGCCGGTGATGACAGGGAATACAGAGAACTGAACCAGGACTTCATAGGATGGTGCCAGAGGAACCGCCTCCAGATCAACTCTGGTGAAACCAAAGAGCTGGTGGTGGACTTCCTCCGGGGTAAACACTGTCCTCCGGAACCAGTGAACATCCAGGGAAAGGACATTGAGATTGTGAAATCTTATAAGTACCTGGGTGTTCACTTGAACAATAAACTGGACTGGACTAATCACACAAATGCACTTTATAAAAAGGGTCAGAGCAGACTGTATCTGCTGAGGAGACTGAGGTCTTTTGGAGTGCAGGGAGACCTTCTTTGACTCTGTGGTGGCAAGCTGTCATCCCTGATGAACAACACCTCCCCCCCATGCAGGACACCCTGACAGCTCTGTGCAGCTCCTTCACCACCGGCTGCTTCACCCCCGGTGTGTGAAGGAGAGGTACCGCAGGTCCTTCCTTCCTGCTGCTGTCAGGTTACACAACCAGCTCTGCTCCCAGTAGACCACATGACACATGTGCAACACAATACACTGTGCAATTATAGCTAGAATAGTTTTTCTGTCTGTACATGTAATATTTCAGTTATTGTGGATTGTTTTACTGTTTTTTATTGCTTATTTATAATACTTGTTTTTTATTTCATTTTATTTGATCTTGTTTTTCTTTCACTATGTCTCTTGTTTGCACTTTACCCTATGCTGCTGTAATCCTGTACATGTCCCCACTGCGGGACTAATAAAGGATTATCTTATCTAATAAAGGATTATCTTATCTAATAAAGGATTATCTTATCTAATAAAGGATTATCTTATCTAATAAAGGATTATCTTATCTAATAAAGGATTATCTTATCTAATAAAGGATTATCTTATCTAATAAAGGATTATCTTATCACATGGTGGATTTCTGCTGCTGTTTGCTGCTGGTGGTGACATTAAACATCACAGAGAAGGAGCGCCACCCTGTGGTCAGTCAGAGGAAGAGCAGGGTATCCAGATGATGCTGATGATGAAACACAGTGGATAAAAAACACACAGCAGTACATGACAAGTATCACTGCTGGTGTTGTTGTGACTCCTGATAATATTTCTACTGCAACAATACAAATACAACTATTAGCAGGACTTCTACCAGCTCTGATTAACAGCTGAGGATCTCAGAGACTGAACCTTTAGTCTGGCCAGGCTCATAGACCTGCCCTTAATGTCTGTGTTCCAATCCCCAAACTACCAGACTACTTAGTATGCCCCCAAAAACAGAATGTCCCAATACATAGTATGTGTAATGCATTAAACATCACAGGATGTTCTCCTACATCTTATCTCATTTTGAAGTTTATAAGTCAACATGCTTTTCTATCTTTTCTTTCCCACAATCCTCTTTACAGCAGAGGGTCCAATGTTTAGGTGCACAGTTCTGAAGAAGCAGCATGTCCCATATGCATCCTGCATGTAACAGTACGGACTGTGTCAGGGCTGCATTAAGGACTCAAAGTGAAATGAACATGATGTGATTTGGAACACAGCGGCTGTTCGGCTACACTGTAACAAGGTTACTGTAATATGTACGGTAAGTAGCCGGCAGCAATTAGCAAGTAAGTAGCTGTAATACATTTCATAGTATGTTTACTGTAAACTTACTCACATTACCTTTAAAATACTGTCTTTATTTTACAGTAATAACCACAGTACTGTACTTGTTATCACAGTAACAGGGTACTGTATTTAAACAGCAAATCTTAGAACACTCTAACATGCATCACTGCATTTATGTTGATGCTGTAAATTAATAACAGTAAAATAATTAGATACTGTAAAATGAAGACACGGTGTTTCTCACCAATAGTCATTTATTTTTTCACTTTCAACATTTTACATAGTAAATACCAATTTGACTTTTTTATGTTTCATTTTGTAAACATTTATTTGTTCTGTCAACAATAACACTGCTACCATGACATTCCTGAACGTACACATTTCTCCTCTTTCTTCAAGTTACGGTGACAACGTTAACATGTTTTCAAGTAATTAGACAGATATCAGTCAAATTCAAGCACTGGAAGCAAGAAAATGAATGCTGGTATAAGACGATAAGTATAAAAACACAGAAATGAAATATGAAGTGCAAAGACTGCACTGAAGTTACTCTCTGTACTGGAGTCTTCTTCCTGGGCTGGTGGCATTGCCCCTGCAGTGGAAGGAAAAAGAGGAATTTGTTACAGATCGTATTAGAAATACAACAATATGTTTATTTACTACCAACAACACCAGATAAAAGGGGAAGATGGGCCCACCTTTGTGGATGTAATGCACTCACATGGACCAGTAAATACCACTATATTGGTACCAATCTGAAATAACTCTTTAAGTTTACATCCACAGCTGTTATTATGGTATGTCTACTCTGCAACATATTTTGGTAACATAGTCGAGAATATCTTGAGACCAAACAGATTTCAGTGAACACATTTATCGCTAAGAACAGGGATGGGAATTTCAAATCATTTAGTTGTTGAGCACTCTTTAAGATAAAAGACGAGTATTCCATTATACATAACTGATATGTGCACACAATCTTGAATTACTTCTACTCACAGTACTACTAAAAGCCATGCTTGCTTTTCTATATTGTTTCATGGAGAGTAAGACTAAAGTTTGCAGTTTAACAATTCAACAACAGAAGGCTACAGAGGATGTGAGGTGCTGTTTTTGTAGTCTGTTAAGACTTTAATGCCTCTCCACATGCTGCGGGGGTCGTTGTTTTCAAAATGCCCCTCGATACGCTGCTGGTATCTGCTCTTGGCTTCTCTAATGCCCTTCTTTAGTTCTCTGCGGGCATTACTGTAAGCCAGGCTGTCTCCTGACCTGTAGGCAGCATCTCGTGCTCTGAGCTGAGACCGTACATTCCTGTCCAGCCATGGTTTCTGGTTTGGGAACACCTTGATGGTTTTGGTGGTGAGCACGGTCTCAGTACAGAAGGCTATGTAAGCCAAGACAGATGAGCTGTATTCCTCCAGGTCTGAGCTCTGTGCAAACAACAAAACAGTCCTGCAGCAGTGAAGTGGACTCTCCCTCCAGACTTGGACAGCTTTAACAGTTGGTCTTGTTCTGCAGATTAGAGGTCTATAGGATGGGGTCATTTCCAGTGAGATGTGGTCTGATAGGCCAAGGTGGGGGGATGGTGCAGTTTTATATGCGTCTGGGACGTTTGTGTAAACCTGATCAAGAATGTTCTTGTCTCCGGTTGGAATTCTTACATTTCTGTGCAGTTTGGGCATTATAGTCTTTACGTCTGTGTGATTAAAGTCTCCTGCTATGATCACAGCTCCCTCTGGCTGTGCATTCAGCTGGCTGTTGATGGCGTCCTGCAGCTCCTCCAGGCCTAACTTAGCGTTAGCATGTGGTGGTATGTACACAGCTGTGATTATAGCAGTAAACTCTCTGGGCATGTGGAAAGGTCTGCATTTCAGAGCCAGATGTTCTCTGTCCGTGGAGCAGTGTGCTCTGAGGATGTCTGCAGATGTGCACCAGTCATTGGTTACATAAACACACACTCCTCCACCTTTGCTCTTCCCGGAGTCAGCTGTCCTGTCTGCTCGGTAAACACAGCGGCCTTCTAGTGCTGTTCAGCCAGGTCTCTGTGATAATCAATCATTATCATAATACTATCATTAATAAATACAAATGTAAAAGGTAATGTTGACCTTAATGCCAATTATATCTTATATGATAGTTAATGGAATTATGTATAATGTTGTATGTAGTCATCTATATATGATACAGCAGGATATATAATGACAAAAGTATGCTTTATATTTTTATATTAACACACTTTTAATATAAACAGTATTTGACACTTTAATTTTAAATATATAACAGTGATTATAAAGATGATCTATGAACTTTTAGTATATATAGTTCAGATGCGTCACATGATATCAAATAAATTAAATAATATATAATATAAGTATATATTGATTAATAATATATATCATATTAATTAATATTGTATTATGTTATTTTGTTTTACATCTTTTTTTCCTGGTTTTGCACTTTGAATATAAACAGTATTTGAGCCTTGTAGCGCTGTTCAGCCAGGTCTCTGTGATGATCATCACACAGCTATCCATGCGTGTGAAGTAATCCTCACTCTTATTTCCTCCATTTTGTTGAGGAGTGAGCGGGAGTTTGTGAGGAAGAGACTCGGTATTGATGGTCTGTGGGGGTTAGCTCGTAGTCCAGCTCTCTTTCCCCGCTTCTGCTTCCTCCGACGCCTCGCTGGGATGATGATGACCTACATGACCTCTCTACAGCTTTTGCATCCCTCTTTGGCCTACTGTATGCCATGAACACTGATTATCCAAAGGAGATGAGGTAAACCTTTGAAGCCATTCAGACTATCTCTTTCCAGCTTGGCTCTCGATGCTCGCAGCAGAAAACTAAACTTTTGCTGTGAGTGTCAGTGGGGAAGCCAGGCAGGACCTAAAGCTTTGTTTCTTTACGTTTAGTTTATTGTTTTTAGTGCTCATGTTTACATATCCAGTGTTTGAACTATTCAAGTTCCTTGTTCGTACTCAGGCTCAAGTTAAGTGAATGTACATGCTTGCACATGCAAACATTTTTAAGTCTGCAAGTTTCCTGGAAATAGAAATGTGTGGTATTGTGAATCCCAGTTCACAAGAGGAAGTGTCTTTTTATTGTTTGTCCTTTTTGACTTTTGAATGATTTGATTTGAATGTGTTGAAGCAGTTGAGGCTTGATATATCACACTGGTTTCAGGTGGTGAATCTACAGATATAGTCCTCAGAATCTCTTCAAAGGCCTGAAGAAATGTGTTTGAAAAATGCACGTTCTGCAACATAAGCCAAATAAAGGCCATTTGTTTAAATAAACATCTAGCAAAGCTGCCATTAGAATGATGTCTCATTAGAATGATGAGCAATTCCCAACTTGCTTTATTCATTTTCCTACAGCAGTGTGTTACTGCCACGGCAAGTTTAGTTTTCTTGCAGTATAATGTTTGAATAAGATTTGTGATATTGTCAGGTGGCAGTTCACTAGAGGTGCTAACATATTTGTAGAATATAATATATTTGTATGACTTTTAACTGGGCTTGTTCATTGTGGTCAGTGCTCATTGAACGGACACTTGTACAGACACTTGACTATGTTGAGGTGTTTGAGGCTCTTAGGATTGTAATGTGACACAATGTCTCACATCTGTTTGATCTTTGTGTACTTAAGGCCACAATGACCTCATTGTGTACTTTAACTCTCATGTTCAAAACCTGTTGAACAAGAGCAATAAACAAGGTTGAAGCTAACTTTGAGCTGTGTGCCCTTTTATCATATTTATTAACGCATGTATTTACTTTGTTTATTTAATAACTACTATATCTGTGTTAGTTGAAGGTAGAAATACATGGCACTGAAACAAGCATTTCATTGTTCGCCTCACAAGAAAATATTTATTAGGTGAACAAGAAAATTGAAGTTGGCAGAACTGTGTTTCATCATCAGCATCATCTGGATACCCTGCTCTTCCTCTGACTGACCACAGGGTGGCGCTCCTTCTCTGTGATGTTTAATGTCACCACCAGCAGCAAACAGCAGCAGAAATCCACCATGTGATAAGATAATCCTTTATTTAGATAGATAAGATAATCCTTTATTAGATAAGATAATCCTTTATTAGATAAGATAATCCTTTATTAGTCCCGCAGTGGGGACATTTACAGGATTACAGCAGCATAGGGTAAAGTGCAAACAAGAGACATAGTAAAAGAAAAACAAGATAAAATAAAATGAAATAAAAAACAAGTATTATAAATAAGCAATAAAAAACAGTAAAACAATCCACAATAACTGAAATATTACATGTACAGACAGAAAAACTATTCTAGCTATAATTGCACAGTGTATTGTGTTGCACATGTGTCATGTGGTCTACTGGGAGCAGAGCTGGTTGTGTAACCCCTGACAGCAGCAGGAAGGAAGGACCTGCGGTACCTCTCCTTCACACACCGGGGGTGAAGCAGCCGGTGGTGAAGGAGCTGCACAGAGCTGTCAGGGTGTCCTGCATGGGGGGGGAGGTGTTGTTCATCAGGGATGACAGCTTGCCACCACAGAGTCAAAGAAGGTCTCCCTGCACTCCAAAAGACCTCAGTCTCCTCAGCAGATACAGTCTGCTCTGACCCTTTTTATAAAGTGCATTTGTGTGATTAGTCCAGTCCAGTTTATTGTTCAAGTGAACACCCAGGTACTTATAAGATTTCACAATCTCAATGTCCTTTCCCTGGATGTTCACTGGTTCCGGAGGACAGTGTTTACCCCGGAGGAAGTCCACCACCAGCTCTTTGGTTTCACCAGAGTTGATCTGGAGGCGGTTCCTCTGGCACCATCCTATGAAGTCCTGGTTCAGTTCTCTGTATTCCCTGTCATCACCGGCGGAGATGAGGCCGACGATTGCAGAGTCATCAGAGAACTTTTGCAGGTGGCAGGTAGCAGAGTTGTGTTTGAAGGCCGATGTGTATATGGAGAAGAGGAATGGAGAGCTACAGAGAGGAAGAGGAGTTCATGAGAGTTTACAGCAGCAGATGTGAATTTGTTCTCTGTGGTTATTAGGATTCATAAATAAGCTGTTGACAGCGAATCACCACTTCCTCTCCTGCAGCAGACGGGCTGTGTGGGTTTCTGCTCTGCAGCCTTTCTCACATTAACAACACAATGACAGTTACAACCATCCACTCCGGTTAAAGAATCATTCCAGGAACTTCAGTTTGAGATCAGCGCTCAGTACTCAATGTCCCAACTTTGATCTGTGTTATTAATCTGTGAGAGAAAAAGAGAAAATCCTTAAAATAAAAGCAAATATGTTCAAGCTGCAGCAGTCTGCTCCCACCGACTTTATGAGCTCACATTAATGCTAACAGAGTGCTAATAATACAGCTTAGTTAAGAAACAGCAGCAGGCTAAATAAAGCTGGTGGATTTCTGAGTGGAAATAATAATGAGATATAATAATAATAATAATAATAATAATAATATTATAATAATAATAATAATAATAACAATAATAATAAGAAGAAGAAGAAGACAATAATATTAGAACTATGAAATTGATTTATTGTAGACCGAAGAGCCAGACATAACACATAAATTATAATTGTATATATATATTTTATTATTCTTTATGATATTAAATACAATTTTAATTGCCAAGGTAAATCCCAGTTATTTCATATGAAGTGAATACAAAACAAAAACAAACAACCAAGTGCTATATATTCAAAACCTAAACATCCAATGTACATAAAATAAACTTCTGCTTATTTTTTTCAAGAGCAAAAAAATAAGATTTAAAAAAAATAAAGCACACATATGTTTGTTTTCTCATTTATTCCCATTAATTTTAATTATTGTTTAATGAGCTTATCCAACGCAAATCAATAATACTGTTCATACTGAATATTATAATGTTTGGTAATCATTACATATTATAATAACATATATATATATATATATATATATATATATATATATATATATATATATATATATATATATATATATATCCTTGTCATAATACTGTGGTATATTCAGTATGTCAACTTCAGTATTTAGAAAATATTTGTCACACCTGTTATCATTGATCAGATCGACAAAACGCAAACTACAGAAATATAAAGGTTATTGTTCCACCCCGTGAAAAAACACATGTATCTCTTACTGAAGCAGAATTAGAGCGTCCATGTTATCATGTTCATGAAGCATTTAGCTATCCTGTCTATGAATGTTTTATGAATGTTAGTTCACGTAATAACTTTTATTTATTTCATTCGGATGAAGCTGTAATAATTCAGAGTCAATATTTCACCAACATTCAGACTTCAGCCCGACTGATGAAGCCGCTCTTTCATCATTTTATAGCAGTTGTTGCTTCAAAGCAGCTCTGCTGTTTGTTCATGTGTGTTAACAACAGTGTCGTCAGCGTAGAGCTTTACATCCACACTGACACAACTATAAAAGGGGGTCAGCACTGAACCTGGTGGATCAGCCAAACCTACTGACGTGTTTATAATAGCTGTGTGTTTATATCTGCTTCTCTTTGTTTAGCTTTCTTGTCCTTGTTTAGCTGTGTGCTTATATTCATACCTTCCTTTACATTTGTTCTTGGTGCTGCGTGAAAGTATATTCAGAGCTACTGACAACCACAGACGGATTACTTGTATCTGTTAACAAACAGTCAATCGAGTTGATTCTGAATCTGATTATTTGCTATGAAGTCAAACTGATATCAATAAAAAAAGAATGTTCATAAAACACTGTGGTTTTTCAGTTTATTAAGAATGTTAAACTGACAAACAGCCGCACTCTGAATAATGTATTAAAAAGAAACACAAGAACAGAAAAAGACTGTAAACAATAGAATATGTACCAGACAGCTAATGATTATAATTAACATTCCACTGTCATACAAGCCAATTAAAAGTGGAAATAAGCTAGCAAAAAATAGCACTGCAAATCAATTTAGTAAACGCAAAGGTGTATGTATATATTCATACCTTTAGAATTATGTATCTAAACACCAAATTATATAATCATCACGTCATAACAGATATTGTGCATACTGATGAAAGTGATAAAAGAGAAGAATTGCTGGGATTCTATGGTGAGAAAAAGCATAAATCAGTCAGTCAGCATGTGTGCAGTTGGTGGACGGTCCCTTGTTTGTGAGGATCATCAGCAGAGAGAGTCCACAGCAGTACACCAGACTCTTCACTATCAGCACCGTGTACAGCAGGCAGAGCAGCTTCACTTGGTACTGAGACGGGACAGAAGCTGCTGGAGGAGGTGATGGAGGAGCTGATGGAGGAGGTGGTGATGGAGTTGACGGTGTAGCTGATGGTGGAGCTGTTGGTGGAGGTGGTGATGGAGTTGACGGTGTAGCTGATGGTGGAGCTGTTGGTGGAGGTGGTGCCTCCACTGTGCCCCCCTCGTGATGGACGTAGCAGTGGTATCTATACCTGCTGTTCTCCTGCTGATGGATCAGCAAGATGGCGGCGGTGCGTCCCGACTCTCTGAGCTCCAGCTGCTCTCTCTCAGCAGGGGGCAGCTCCTCCAGAGGACCGTTCTCCTTTCCTCTTTTCCAGGAGAACTGGACCAGAGGAGGAAACATGGCTGAGGCCAGACACAGCAGGGAGCTCTTCCCCTCCAGGTGGGCTCTGGATGCTGCTGGGTACACGCTCACCACGGGCTTCACTACCTGCTCATCTGAAGTGTGACAGCAGCAACAAGCAGCACAGACACACATTCACACAGTCAGCAGCAGCTTACAGCGCTGCACTGCATTCAGTCTGATCCTGGAGACTACATGGACTCTGATCACTACACTGATCATCAATACAGACAGAGTTCACCACATACAGGAGACTGTATTCACCTCCATTCACTGTCATTGTACAACAAGTATTATAAAATAAAATAACATGATATAATATAATATAATATAATATAATATAATATAATATAATATAATATAATATAATATAATATAATATAATATAATATAATATAATATAATATAATATATATTCACTACATACAGTCAACTGTATTCACCTTCATTCACTGTCATTGTACAACAATTATTATCAAATAAAATATACATGATATAATATCATATCATGATATAATATAATATAATATAATAAAATATAATATAATATAATATAATATAATATAATATAATATAATATAATATAATATAATATAACATAATATAATATAATATAACTTATAATATAAATATAATATAATATACATAATATATATATACTATATATATAATATAATATAAAATAATATAATACAATACAATACAATACAATACAATATAATATAATTCAAAATTATTATATAATTATGGTATTCATCTTGATTTAATAGTTATTGGTTTAGGCAATATATAAAAGATTATATATTTACTACATATTTCACTCAAATACATGAATGGTGTTTTTAACATTTTCATAACAATATCAACTTTTATACACAATTATAATTATATGTTCCGATATGTAAAATTAGAATAAAATCTTTAGCTATAAAATGAAATATGAGGAATGTTAAGATCACTCAGAGGAAATTTAAATAAAATAAAATAAAATATAAACCTATGAAAACATAACTAATTGTTGTATTTTCTTGTTGCAATCTTTACTTTTGTACCCAACTACAATGATTAATCAGATATGTTAAATGTGTTAAGAACTGCTAAAACAAGATAAAACCTTATTTATCATCATGGGGAAACTAATTCACGTTCACACTGAAGGAAGGTTTATTTTATTTTAGAGGCAACAAACATATTATTATGAACTGCATATTTGTCTTTATTTTACCATCATTACAATAAATATACTATATATTTACCACCATAGGATTTAATCAAATTGCTAATTCCTCTTTTGTCAGTTTTAACTTTTATACACGACTAATATGATATGTTTGGATGCACCCAAGGTTAATTAAAAATCTGGGAAAAAAATTTAAAACAAAATAACATAATATAATATTAATTAATATGATATACATTATTAATCAATATATACTTATATTATATATTATATCATGTATTTGATATCATGTTACGCATCTGAACTATATATACTGAAAGTTCATAGATCATCTTTATAATCACTGTTATGTATCTAAAATTAAGTTAAGGCTCAAATACTGTTTATATTAAAAGTGTGTTAATATAAAAATATAAAGCATACTTTTGTCATTATATATCCTGCTGTATCATATATATATGACTACATACAATATTATACATACATTCCATTTACTATCATATAAAATATAATTGGCATTAAGGTCAATATTACCTTTTACATTTGTATTTATTAATGATAGTATTAATCATATTAAAAGTAATTAAGAAATATGTTTTATGATTTATTAAATCATTTTTAATATAGAACGAAAACTCAGATTGTGCTGAACTACTGAAAGGAACAAATACTGCAGAATTTTAAAATTTCCATAATCAAAATCTTTCTTAATAAATCAGTTTAATCTCCTTCAGAAATAAAGAATAACTTGAGTTGTGAGGTGAGATTTAACCTTTTTTATGTAACAACGGCTGCACGGCAGCAAGAATTCTCTACTAATGATGAAAACACTAACATGTGAAGCCTGAAGCAGCAGGAACTCATTAAAAACACATTTTAAATTTGTTCAATATAAGAAATGAAGAAATAAATGTTTATTCTTACCTGTTACATACAGTTTAGTTCCAGAGCCAAAGATCCAGTAGCCATATCCTCCCACAGTGAAACAGAGTGATACAAAAACCTGTCTGCTGAGTGAAGGAGTCCAAACAATGAACCAGAGTCATATTTCAGCTCCATGAAGTGTTTCTCATATCTTCATGTATTCATTCAGTTTGTCACCATTTGAAGGGTAACTGAAAGCAAAATGAAGAATCTTGATGCCAGAAAAAATAGAAAACTAAACAAGGCTTGTATAGAGAATACTTCAGTTCATCAGGAGGCAATTTCACCACAGTCAGTTACATAAGGTTGAAAAAACTAGACATATGTTCTAACATGTGTCAGTATGAACATGGTACATGGCCCTTGCTTTGAAATATTGACCTTTAAACCTTGACCTTTGTGCATGGTTAAAGGCTTATAATTCAGCAACAGTCCAGACATGGGACCAACTGTTATAGAGAGCTCTTGACCTCAGCTGCCCTGTGAGTATGGACAACACCTGGGGGCGCAGTCCATTATGGGTAAAATATGGTTTAAGTCAATGTTCACCCATTTAACAATAAGATGTTTTAAATCTGATTACAAAAATGTGTTTATCTCCGTTTTAAACTCCTGTGTGTACTCTCAAATCAGTATTTACAACTTCCAAGTTTAGGAAATACACTATTTTCTTATAAAAACTACAACTCCCTAGAGCCGCGCCTAACATTTCGGTAGAATCAGCACCACGGTTGTAGTTCATCCGGTTTTCAAAAAATAGGGTCGTGAAAAGATATATCTACTGAATATATCAAATATCTATTACAGCCGAAGTAGTAACAAAACTGCATCAAGATTATCCATGTAAAGGAAAAAGGAAATATGTTAGTTTATTGCAGTTAATATAGCCAGTATTCTAGATACTGAGTGTTGGGGTGGTAGTTCTACGGTTTGCCAAGAAATAGGGTCGTGAAAAGATATATCTACTAAATATATCAAACAGCCAGTACAGCCGAACTAGTACTTACACTGCATTACGTTGACATACTTTATGAAAAAGTAAATATGCTGTTTATTTTAAGATATTTGAGCTATTACTCTAGAAATTGTCTTTTTCGTTGCTAGAATTCCTGTTTGCAAAGAGTGTTGTAGATAGGATCATAAAAATATATCTACAAACTATGTCTAATATCTACTACAGCCCAACTAGTAACTAAACTGCATCTAGATGATCTATTTGAAAAAAAAGGCAAGATGTTGGGTGTGTGCACAAAATCTTAATCAATTTAAAATAAATAAAGCTCGGTCTCATAGCCAAGTGGCTGAGGATCATGGGTAATGTAGTCTTCCTATCAGGACGGAATCTACTTTATTTCCATAATGTAATGACAAATGATTGAATCAGACGACTTTAACGTTAACCTCGCATATTGTGGAATCAAGGATTCAGATATAAATACGTTTAATGACGCATTGTATTCTACTTTAGAAATCATTAACAAGGAAAATAAATTGTGTGCATTATTGGGGGATTTCAATATTAACTTGCTCAAAGAGGATCTAGTATCCACAACAGTCTTTCTGAACACACTTTACTCTGTTAATTTTTATCCTTTAATTACAAAGCCATCTCGTATTACTAGATCATCAGAATCTTTAATTGACAACATTCTTTTTAATTCTCTGGATTATGAAATCACTTCGGGATTATTGATGTGTGATATTTCAGATCATCTTCCGGTATTTCAGATTGTGCATGCTATTGATCCTCTTAATGCTAAAGGTACTAATTCTACTTGTGGCCAATTTCAATTTCGTAAATTCAGCAGAAATAACCTGCTATCTTTCAAAACTGCCATCAGGTACGTCTCTTGGGATGAGGTTCTTGGGCTAAATGATGTTGATGCAGCTTATCATCTTTTCATAGCCCTTATTAATTCAGCTCTAGAATCATCTTTTCCGATGAGCAACCATAAGTCTAAAATTAATTCTGCAAAAGGGAGACCTTGGATTACTGAAGATCTGAAGAAATGCTCCCGTAAAAAAAATAAACTCTATAGGAAAGCTATTACAAACTCCATCCCTTCTAACACAGAAACTTATAAGAAATATAAAAACAAATTTATAGCTGATACAAGGAAAGCAAAAAAAAAATATTATGCAGTAAAATTCACCCAAGCATCAAACGATATTAAGTCAACCTGGAACCTCATTAATCATTTGTTGAATCGCAAGAAATCAGCAGCAACTGCACCTGCAGAGATGCATGGGAAAGAGAGTGTCCTCTCTAACCCTAATGAAATAGCTGATGGCTTTAATACTTTTTTTGTTAATGTTGGCTCGGATCTGGCATCAAGTATCTTGGACACAAATGAGAACCCTTGTAACTTCATTAAGGGGCAATATTCTCCTCTCAATACCTTTGTACCTCCAACTTCACAGGAGGTCCATAATATCATAATGGAATTAAAGAATTCAGCCCCAGGTCATGATGGCATAAAGAGCATCTTGATCAAAGAAACCATTGATCATTTAATTAAACCGATAACTCATATTCTTTCTTTATCACTCCAATCTGGAATTATTCCCCTCGATCTAAAAATTGCTAAAGTTATCCCTGTTTTCAAAACAGGTGATACTCATGATTTTGGAAACTATAGACCTATATCAATCCTGCCTTGCATCTCTAAATTATTGGAGAAATTAGTTTATGCAAGAATATCCAAGCACTTAACTGTAAATAAGATCCTATATGCTCACCAGTATGGATTCCGTAAAAAACATTCAACAGAGCATGCATTACTCGAGCTAACTAACTTAATTTCATCCGCCATTGATACTAGTAAGTTTGCCATTGGGATCTTTTTAGACTTAAGCAAAGCATTCGATACCGTTAACCACAGTATTCTGATTTCCAAATTAAATAGATATGGAGTGGAGAATATTGCCCTGAATTGGTTTAAAAATTATTTGTCTAACAGACAACAATATGTGTCGCTTAATGGCTATTCTTCTACCAAGTCAAGAATCATACATGGGGTGCCACAGGGTTCAATACTTGGCCCTTTATTATTTTTGATTTATATAAACGATTTAGCCATGTCTTGTAAACATCTTTTTCCTGTATTATTTGCTGATGACACTAATCTCATAGCAACTCATAATGACTTTAATTATTTGATTAACTGTGTAAATGATGAATTATTATCAATTGCCAAATGGTTTCAAATGAATAAATTAACACTTAACGTGAAGAAATGTAACTTTGTGATCTTTTGCAACATAAACAAGTCTTACTCCAAAGAACAAACTAAAGTTTTCATTAATGGATCAGAAATTATGCAAGTAAAAGCTTCCAAATTTTTGGGAATCTTAGTTGATGAAAGACTTAACTGGTCAAATCATATAGACTTGGTTTGCAAAAGATCCACGAAGATGATGGGCATATTAAGAAAAGTGTGTCCTCTAATTCATCCTTCTGCTCATTTAACGTTATATTATAGTTTTTTGTTTCCTTATTTGAACTACTGTAATCTGGTCTGGGCGGCCTCATATCCCAACCATCTCAAAAAATTATGCATCATTCAGAAGCGATTCTTAAGATTCATCTCACATTCAAACAGATATGCTCCATCAGCACCACTTTTCATGAATTATTCTATTTTGCCAATTCACAAATTAAATATCTATCAGATATGTTTATTCATTCACAAGTTTATTTACAGAAACCAAGATCTCCCTGAAAGTTTTCAGTCTTTGTTTACTCACTCATTTAACGTACATTCACATCGCACTAGACACAGCAATAATAACAACCTAGCTTTACCCTTTTCCCGCACATCACATCATCAATTTAGTATGTCGTATAGAGGCCCTGCATTATGGAATGTACTACCTCCCTTATTAAGATCCTTATCATCCTACTCACTCTTCAAAAAGCAGCTTAAAAAACATCTTATCTTTTCATGAATCATCTTATTACTGAATTTTGATTATTTTTGATTTATTTATGTACTTTGTCTCCTTATTTTCTAAAGTTTATTTGTTAGCCTTATAAATATTATTTGTCTGTGATTATTGACAGGGGTGGAACTCTTGTACAAGCCCACTGGGCTTCGTTCCCTCCTTGCACCATTATTGTAATGTGTGCTAAATAAATAAACTAAACTAAGGAGAGTTTCAGAGAATAACTAACATAACTCTGAAGGCTTTGTTGTGAAGTAAACACAGGTGATGGGGGTTTCCCTACGTTGGTCTCTCACGGGGCCATGGACCCTATTACGTATGACGTCACTTGGGAATCCCCAATGACGTGTATGTATGGAGACCGTTTTGGTGAACAATACTACTGTTACAGTGAACACCAATAGTTCCTCACATCATAATGCTGTCATTATACGCAGGAGATACAACATATACGGTAATTAAATGAAGCATTAATTAAAATGAGTAACGGGGGGCAGGTTTGTTAGTGATCACATGTTATAGACAAACGCTGTCACAAAACATTGCTTCCTATAAGCACCTCTCATCTCAGAAAACAACAATAAGAGAAAAATATAAAGACAATAGCTGGATATTTCCTATTAATAACAGCCCGGCGCGTGGTCCAGTTCATTATAGGCAAACAAGAAAACAAAGGGCAAATATAGGTTGATTAGAAACGTATTTGTAAAACGTCAAACACAAACGTAATCGGTGAGATATTACGTTTCTGTTCAATTGAGAATGCGTTTTAGTTTCAGGGGAACGTCATTTTTAGGAGACAGGGTTGGTGGCTGAGATGGAGGTGAAACATGTGAACCTGAGCTGTGGTTTACGGCTCTCTTCCTGTCACAGACGCTGTTTGACATCTGTTCATCTGTTGGTTTTTGTTCAGGCTGCAGGGATCATTTCTCACTGTGGAGACCAGATTTATAACAGGAGCAGTAGTAAGAGGCTGAATGAGTGAGTTTAACGTTCTTGATCTCCAACTCATAGCCGTTCTGTTTATTCACAGCTGAGAAATCATCTTCCTGAGGATGATCGTAACCTTTACCTATGTAACCATCACTCTTATCAATATAAAGAATCAGTGTGAATGTTTCTGAGTCTCTCTTCTGGTACCAGAGTACATAATCAAGGCCACACTGGTCAGTGCCTCGACAGCTGAAGGAGACTTTCCCACCAACTCTCCTGGTCAATGTTAAATCATCCTGGATCAGCTCTGCTGCCATGGCAACCAGCGCTGTAGAGAAACAGACAGGTGGATGAAGGTGAGTGAACAGTGTTTGTTAGAGGTGGAGCTTGTTGGCTCCTGATTGGCTGGAAACACTCACCTGAACACAGACAGCACAGAGCAGCAGCTGGGAGGAAAAGCATTTTGTGCAGCGGTGTTTCCTCTGGGGAACCTGGGGAGAAGTGGCGCTCTGATGCAGCTGAGGCCAAACAAGGACGAGCTGTGAGATCAGACGAGGGCCACGTGGCTTCTAACAGGTCCTCACTCCTCCCATCAGCCACTGCAGCGGAAACATCAGGCTGTCTCCACTTATTTAGGGTTCAAAGCAGCTGTTTCTTCATATAACCCCATAATGCTCCTTATTATTAAGGAGGCATGTTTCATTTGGAAGACTTTAGTGAGATCTGTTTCTCAAAGGAAATCTTTATGAGTGATGTTGTTAGGAACTGGTTCCCAATCAGCTGACATCTAGTGAACCAGTAGCTCCTCAGTGTGATCACTGTGACCATGAACATCTGTATGAAGAATGACCACATAGTGCAGCTGTATCAGCTGACAGACATGTGTGACATCAGGTGTCACACCCATAAAGTAGCTCCTCCAACACGGCTGTGTGACAGACTTCAAACTAAACTTCATCACATGGTGGATTTCTGCTGCTGTTTGCTGCTGGTGGTGACATTAAACATCACAGAGAAGGAGCGCCACCCTGTGCTCAGTCAGAGGAAGAGCAGGGTACACTAAAAACAACAGATTGGATGTCTGCTACATGAACCAAAGTGTAACATGTAGCTTCTGTTATATAAATCCATGTTTTGTGGATGAACACTTTTAAATCATGTAGTTTCATCATGACATGCAACAACTTAACATTTACTAGATTCTTTATGTTAACACAACCTAACACTAAGGGGTTAAGATAGCTAATCGTTTGTGATCACCACTCCAGAGCATAAGGTCGCAGTAATGCTCAAATAACACAGATCCTAGGAAGGAGTTCCATATTCTTTGTTAATTGTAAGGTAGAGAGAGCCCTGGCAAAGAAGAACCATCACCTTGAATCAGGAGATCACCTGTGGGAGAAGGAAAGCTGAATCTGTATCATCCATCAACATTAAAACAAAGTGCTGTTTAGAAATGTCATCAACCATTAGATTTGTCCTCTTTAACATTTTGGATGATTTCTTTGTTATTGTCATATTTAAGTGGGTTTAGCAGTCTGCTGTATTTTCACCATGTGCATAGCTTACTATGCAGAGCTGGTGTTAAATGTATGTTCTGTATATTAATGAAATGAGGCCTCAGTTATAGACCAGAGCAGCCCTACTTTAAAGTCCTTCCATGTCTTTCCAAATTTGACGTCAACAAGGGGTAAACTAAGTTCCCGTAGTTTGACTTTTGAAATGATGACATGAACACTGGAGTTCACTTTAGACTGAAACTTAATGATTAAATGTCAGTTTAATAAAATGACAAATCTCAACTCTTAAAGTATTAAGATTAAGAAGTGAAAGATGTTAAAATACATAGCTAGTTAATTGTTTTAATTAATGTTATGATCAAGGCAAATTCACAGTAACTTTGCTAGTATTTCATCACCAAAAACAAGAACAAACAGCACATACATATATAGGATTGTATTTGAATTTAAAGGTAATATGATTATATATATAATAAAATAATTTGTTCTGTTATTTTAGGCCTAACATAGGGATGTGTTATTTATCATAAGGTACTGGTGATCATTAATAATACATAATTATTATTATTATTATATTTGGCCAAATATAATAATAATAAAAATAATGCTAATAATTATTATTAATAATGATAATAATTATAAATAATAATGATAATATTAATTATTATTATTGTTATTATTATTATATTTAAACAAATATGATAAGAAATTATTATAAATATTAATAATAATATTTATTATTGTTATCATAATTATTCCAATTATTATTATTATGTATTATTATTATTACTTTATTAATAATAATAATAATAACCCATAATTAATTATTATTATTATTAGTTTGAGTCAAATATGATAATAATAAGAATGCTAATAATTATTATTATTAATAATGATATCTGCTGATTTCACAACCAGGTGGCCGGCTCTCTTCTGTGTGCGTGAGGTCAGTGAATGAAATATTATAAATAATAATAATAATATTTATTATTATTAGTATGAAATTATTATTATTATTATTATTATTATTATTAATCACAATTCAACAATCTGTTGTCTTACATTTACACTCAGAAAATAAGAATTTTCTAACAAAGTTTCTGATGAAATGTTTAATTCAATATTTAAGAGTTTTATTAGTATTATTATTATAATTATTTTTAATAATAATAATAATAATAATGCTAATAATAATAATTATTAATAATGATAATAATTATAAATAATAATAATATTGATTATTATTATTATTATTATTATTATTATTATTAGAGACTGATTCAACAATCTTACATTTACACAGAAAATAAGAATTTTCTACAAAACGTGGTGTTTGTTGACAAAACTAAGAGCCAATCAGCTCTCTGCTCAGGAGACAGCAGCGTTTCCCATCATGCACTGCGCCATGCAGTCGGCTCTAAACCCTGCGGCCGCCTCGCTCTGTGAGGTCATCGTTGCCAACGTGTTCATGACGTCAGAGCAAGTCGGACACAAATCTAACCGGCATGCATTGCGACCCAACATTAACCCATTAATCACTGGAGTTGCCAATGCAGGTGAACACATGTCAGGTGATGACCAAACAAATCAATCAAACAATAACAATAATCAACACATCAGAATTATTATTATTAGATTTTAATAAATGATTTTCTTATTGATTATGATCATGATAATTAGTTGTAAAATACATCATAGTACATTATTTGTATGAATATTTGGAAACAAGAACAACAATTAATTCATCAAAACGTATAAACATCATTTAACTTCAGGATATCTTTACAAAAAGTGATGAGATTAAAATATCTTAGATAAAGAAGCTCTGGTGCTTTCTCTCTTTAAGACCCATGCAGTTGAATAGACACAACAATAAACACATTAATTAAAATAATATTAAAACATTTAGAGCTCAGAGGAATTCATGTTTTCATGCAGAGAAATATGAGTTCAGGTAAATAAAGATCATCATGAGCAGTGATAGCCTCCGTGGCTAAACAGACACAGGAAGGAGCGCCACCTAAAGAGACTCAAACATTTACACAACAATGATGAGAAGATGTCAAAGTACCGCCCATGATGTTTGATTGACAGGTGAAGAAAAATCAGCTCTCAGCAACAAAGATGGAAACAAAATGAGTTTAAGAATTAAAACACAGAATTTAACCCGCTGTTCCTTAAATGACTTCTGTCTATTTGAGTTTACAGAACTCAGCAGTGTCTCCATCAGAATAATAAAAGCCAAACTCCAGCGTAGAGAGGCTGAGTGAATGTGGTCTGGACTCTGTGGAGGAGAGTCATGGTTTCAGAGACGCTGTAGAAGGACAGAACACCTGCACTGTGATCCAGGTACACTCCTACTCTGGAGGACTGAGGACCAGAGACGGGAGTTTGGACGTTGTTGTACCATAAAGATATAACTGTTATTGTTACAATGTAACGACCAAGATTTGTCATTGTGTCCAAACACACATTCATTCGTCCTCCCTGTTCTGCTGATGTTCTTGTATGCGACTGCTACATAAACTCCTCCTCCTCTCCACTCCACCTCCCAGTAACAACGTCCAGTCAGACTCTCTCTACTCAGGACCTGACAACATCTAGTGAATCTGTCTGTGTGACTAGAATAAGACTGTTGTTCACTCATTAATGTTACTTTCCTGTTCTCCTCAGATAATAACAGATGTGTGTTCACTGTGTTTGGATCCAGTGTGATATCACGTGAATATCTTAAGAATCCAGCTCTGGTCTTTGGTTCTGGTTGTGACAGTAAAACGTCCACTTCAGTCACCGTCAGTGAGACGTTTGTCCACTTCTCTCTCAGGACGTCCTGCAGTTTATCTCTGACTTCTGACACAGCCGCTGTCACCTCCTCAAAGTAGAGCAGAGGACGGATGTTGATGCTGGATGAGTCTGTAGACTCACTGAGTCCTGACGGTGAGGTGTAGTTGTGTAGAAACTGGTTGTGGTCCTCTGTGTGTGAGAGCTTCTGCAGCTCAGCGTCGTTCCTCTTCAGCTCAGTGATCTCCTGCTCCATCTTCTCCTGAAGCTCTTTGACTCGACTCACTTCAGTTCTCTGCTGGGATCTGACCTGCTGCTTCACATCGGAGCTTCTTTCCTCCATGAGACGGATCAGCTCAGTGAAGATCTTCTCGCTGTCCTTCACTGCTTCATCTGCAGAGCGGTTGACGGCCTCCACCTCCTGTTGAAGCAGCTTCACGTCTTTCTCTCTGTCCTGGATTCTCTGCTGGATGTTTAGTCGACTCCCCTCCAGCTCTCTCTGCCTCTCAGTCCTTTCTGCTGCAGCTGAGACTGTGTCGTGGCCTTTGTGTTCATCCACAGAGCAGAGGTAACAGATACACTGCTGATCAGTACGGCAGAACATCTTCATCACCTCATCGTGACGAGAGCAGATGTTCTCCTGGAGCTTCTTGGAGGGCTCCACCAGCTTGTGTTTTTTAATGGAGGCACATCATAATGAGGCTGGAGGTGTTTCTCACAGTAAGAGGCCAGACAGACCAGACAGGACTTGAAGGCTTTCAGTTTCCTCCCAGTGCAGACATCACAGGACACATCTTCAGGTCCAGCATAGCAGAGATCAGCAGGAGCAGCTTGGAGTCCAGTCTTCTTCAGCTGCTCCACTAAAACTGCTAACATGGTGTTTTTCAGCAGCACAGGCCTCGGTGTGAAGGTCTGCCTACACTGAGGACAGCTGTGGATTTTCTTCTCGTCCTCTCCATCCCAGAAGCTTTTAATACAGTTCATGCAGTAGCTGTGTCCACAGGGAGTAGTCACCGGATCCTTCAGGAGATCCAGACAGATGGAACAAGAGAAGGTTTCCCGATCGAGCTCAACTCCTTTCTCCGCCATTTCACCTCTCTGTGGCAATGACTGTCTGAGTTTCACTTCCTTGTCTTTGAGAGCAGGAGGAAGAGGGAGGGGTTAACAAGCTCTGGTTCATTCCAGGAAGAGGAGCAGCGCTGTGAATCTGTTTCCTCATTCACAAACAAAGGCTCCGTTAAAACCTGCTCCACATTAGAAAACATTTCATTCAGCGTCCGAAATTTAAACTTAATGTTAAAATGATGATAGTTAAACTAATGTATTTCAAAACATCTTTTTGCACCACGTTTTTTTCTTCAGTCTCAGTTCTGGACAGGAGAGCTGAAGCTGTATTGTTTTTATTCTCATTTCTTATTCCTTATTTCCTCCCATTTTAATACTATAACGGCTTCATTACTGAACATTCAATTAAACGATGTACTCTCTTTTAAACTTCTTTATTTAGATGCCATTATTTCGGTCTTATGGTATTTGATATGTATTAAGTGATCATATTTGGCTTTTTTGTGTCTTATTTGAGGTTTACTGTTTTTAAATGATAAAGCTATGCTGTATGTTATCTTTATGTAATTTATATGGCCTATAGGCTCCTGTTTTTATTTAATCTGTAGGCAACGCGACACTATTGTAAATGAGTGGCTCCTTTAAAATAAAGTAACGTTAAATATACTCCCCCGGTTCATAAACCAGTTATTAATGAGACTGCATATTTGTGTGATGGCCATCGCTTCTACATTGTTCTGTTTCTTTTCTAAGAAAAGCCGGTTTTCCATCAGTACCATTCTGTTTCAACGGAATTGCGTTGCCAGGTAACGGCTTGGGTCCACGTCTACTTCATGCCGGCTGACGTCATTGACGTAGCCTCCACTGGAGCCAAGGAGCTCAATGAAAACGTAAAAGTGTTGCAGGCTGATTGGTGGTTACAGCAGGAACGTAACACTGCACTGTGAATTGAAACGTTAAGAACATAATGTGTCTATTATACCATCGACCAGCCATAAACGGTGGAGAAAACAGGATACAAATAACAACAATATTCTTTTTATTGTACCTTTTTATAGACACCTTTTAAACCTCTAAATATATTTTAAAAAGCTACCCTGCACTACATAGTTAACGTTTTTCTGTTCTCCCTGCAGCTCCTGTATCAACCAACCATCACCTGATGTTCACTTCATTTATAACCCAAAGGCACTTTTAAGAGCCAACCTCTATTTTTCTCTCCGTCTATCTCTCAATCAAACCATCCGTCTCATTATCTATCCCTGTATATATCTGTATCTAGCTCTCAGTCTTTCTTTCTATCCATCTCAAAATCTGTCTATTTGTGTATCTGTTGTTACCGGTCTGTCCGGCCTTGTATTTGTCTCTCTGTCTGTGCAACGTCTGTCCGTGTTGCCATGGCCACCAAACACACCCCTGACCCCCAGGATCCCCACTTCCAAGAGGGGAGACGCATTGGCCCTTGATATGAAACTTGACCAGACTCTAGCTGAAGCCAAGGTGAGTGTTTTTATATACCTGCTTCATTTTGTACTTAAACATGCAGGTGAGTGACGACCACATCTCATCCAAGTTGAAGACGTATAAGAGACTTGGAGCTCTCCACCAACATTATCCAAACACCAAATGAGGGAATCATTTGGAAGAATGAAGCTCCATCCGTCCAGGAGAGTGACAGAGACTGAGAGATGCAATGCCAAGGCACCTTTAAGCTGTTCAACACCTAACCAACACACTATGTTGGTTTTTCCTTTCACTTGTTACCTGTCCTTTGGTTTCAGTACGTTTAAGAACATCAGTCTAACAAGATTGTTTTACTTTAACACAGAGAGCAGCTGAGGGGAGGAAAAGAGCGCGTTCTGGAGGAGACCCTCCACAGATCTCTAAGAGGGACTGTGTAGTACGAGGCAAGCCGAGAGGGAGGTGTGGAGGGCGACGCCAAGCCTCCGCTACAGGTAGGTATCCAAATGAGTTGATGTTTGAATTTCCTGAGTAAATGTTGGACCAAATCAAATTAGAGCGCTGTAATCAATTGTTGTGAGTTTAAAATCTTCCAAAGTATAAGTTCTATTTCGAGTCATGTATTTATTTGTTATTGATTTCAAGAAACAAGTGCATGACCAAGCCATGTTAATAATGCCACTAAGAGAGGAAGTGAGCATTTCGGTGTTGGAGACGGCACAACACGGCACATGGTGGAAGAACTTGGTTGTGGTTCTCAAAAACAAAGTGGCTGAGGAGGGTAAGTTAAAAGGAAAACATAACATCTGTGGCCTCATGAACAATCTGACTATGTACCATGTCTGTGATGTAATCTGTAATGTTTCTTGAATTGTAGACAAGGGAAACAAAGGGCTTTGCTGTCTCTCAAGAAGAGCACTTTCAGAGGTGTCAGAGAGGTTGCAAATGCTCCTCCAACACTACAAGACTGCTTTAGGTCCTGAGGCCTCTATCCTTGGACCTTTGGAAGAGGAAGATCAAAGTGGCCTCAGCAGTCCAGACTCCAGTGAGGAAGAAGAGGGAAACAACTGAGCTCATTTATTTGTTTGTTTATTTACCTATTTATTGGCAAACCTAGACCTGTTACTGTAACTCTTAAAGCATTATTTATTGATGTATTTATGAATGCTTTACACACCTTCAGCTTCTGACCTTACCTCCTGCTTTTTTGTTTTTCTCTATTTTTCCAGATTGAGGCTGAACAAAGGATCGTTATGAAGGAAATGGACTTGTCACTTTTGTGAAGCTCATGACGTTCCTTTCAGCGCCACCCTCAGACGACAATGTTAAAATGGATATTTCGAGGTCCTTTGGGCAGGTTGCCAATTAATTGTTTGAGCCCTTATAGGATGTTGTGTTACTTTATATCACTGCACTTATTAACACATCAAGACTATAACTGCTTTACTGGAATTGTGCATTTTTGTTTCTTTGCTTTAATTGCTTTGTCAGTGTTATATTTGTCATTTGGACTTAATATAGTTAATTAGATACAAAACCATTTTGATTGATACGAAGGGCGTGATTGTTTAAAAATAGTATGTGTTCACGATTACCACCTCAGTACTACATCACCATTTAAGATACACAATTGTCCAGGATGTAGAAGTAAAAGGATTTGGAGATAAACAACAACTGATTTTCTGTCATTTCTTTCCTTAAAAGGACAATTTTATGTGTGAGACGGCAAATATCATAGGTATGTAAACAGTGACTGTGTGTTGAAAACTTAATTTTGCCTCAGTTTTATGAAACAATATCAGTAACAACTTTGACTTTTCTCTCTTCGGAAGCTTAGACATAAAAACTACCTCTAGTTCAGCAGTGTTTGGTGTCAATATACGTTTACAGGTTGTGTTGAGTTTCTAAATGTTTGTTTCTTAAAGCGGAGTAAGATTTAATGTTTAAGTGCATTTGAAGTTAGAAACAAATGTGCGTTTGATCAGTTATAAAGGGAACAAAGTGTGTTTGACGCTCGTGTGATGTCAGATTTAGAGTTCAAGAGTTTGTGTTGTGTGGAAAAATGTTAAATGTGCATTCAGAAATCAGATGATATGGTATGGATCTCCAATTTGGATATTGCTTTGAACAGCATACTCAAGTCACAAACTTGTATCTCCCACATCACTTGAACACCACATGATCACAAGTATGAAGGTGAATTAACAAAACTCACTGCTACTGCAAAATTAAAGCCGTTAGGAGTTTTATTTTCTTCCACACATGTTGGTCCTCAGAACAGCCAAAAACATCAGAGTATCTCCTCCCACAGATGCATAGTTCATAGTTTATGGGATTAATAACAAAAACAGTGTGTAAACGACAGAAATCTGTAAACAAAACTACTTCCTAATAAAAACAGAATTTCACAGCTTTATGACTGACAGAAAAGTAAAAACAAATATTTTGTAACGCTAAGACAAAATAGAGAAACTACTTTTTTTTTTTCTGAACTACAAGGCTCAAACAACGAAGAAAAAATGTTTAACTAACAATGAAGTTTCATTAACCGACAAAAAACTATTCAAAAAGCTCAGAAATGTTTCAGTTTCACAGCTTGTTCCCTTAAAGCTCATCTATAGTCAGTGGTGCTGAATTCAATTTCCAAGAACAGAAATGGGTCTGATCATGAATGTTGCCCTTCATGATTAGTTTGGATGGGATGCAGATACCTGCTTAGTCTGCATCTTGGTCAAAAACTAAGGAGTCAGAATCAAGATTGTCGTGTAGGATTTAAAAATTACAATTGGCCATTATATTATATTTAACTAAATCAGTACTGACTTCAAAAATCCAGTTTCAGTTGGGCAATAGTAGGAAGTGCATATTGTGAAATTCATCTTTGAATTACACCAATGATCTTATTTGTCCTACTGGAGCAGCTCTGCCTGTATAAATGAAACACCAATGGGCTGAAGGTTTGTAGTTGTATTGTTTCCACTGTTTCAGAGCAAAGACAGTGAAACGTGACTGAAAACACTGACGTTCCTTCAGAAATATCTCTTTTTTCTGAGAGCAGATCTTCTTTCATCAGAGAGTGAAAGTAAAGGCACAAACATGATGCAGATTGTCCTGTTGTTTTTTGGGGGTTTCAGGTCCAAGACTGATCAGAGAAATCACTGGGGGGGAAATAGAAAATCCTAATTAGTCATCGCTATGGCAAAATAGATCTCTATGCTTATACTGACATGAAATGGACAAAGAATGATGGAAGAGAAAAGGAACTGTATTGTTTGACTTCTGTGCTGTCAGTAATGTTTTTCCATTGTGATTTGGGGCATTGTATGATTTGTTCTTCTTGTTATTATTAGTTTAAACAATGACTCCCTGAGGGTTAAGGAAAAAACCCATCTAAGCAAATGTTTTTTAATCATAGGTGAGACGCTTGAAAAGTTGCAGAGTCCATTTTAAAAGGATGTAAAATGTAATAACATAAAACCCTTTAAGAAACAAGCATTTCTGCAACTTCCTGCCTCATAAAGAAGACGTGAAAACTTTCAACTTACCAAGATTTAAATCAGAGGTGATCCTCTGTTGGGGGGGTTTTCATCTTTTTGGGGGATTTCTTTTTCTGGAAAGAAGAAAAAAGAATTAATGTTGAAATGCTAAGTTATTGACTCCTGATGGCATGAACGCATGAACAGTCTCTACTAGTCGGTGGAAACGTATTCCCCAAATTAAAATACAAGAAATCTCTAGTAATGATGATAATAATAATAATAATAATAATAATAACAACAATAATAATAATAATAATGATAATAATAATAATAATAATACTACTAATAATAATAATAATAATAATAATAATAATGATAATGATAATAATAATAATAATAATAATAATAATAATAATAATAATAATGGAAGCGGACAGTGGAGAACAACAATAGTAGAAAAGTGTCGCTAATATAAATCTAAAAAGTGTTTTTCATGATAACCGATTTAATATAATATTATAAGGAAATTGAATTTTTTTGGGGGGGGATTCGTAAAAAACGGATAGAACCCCAATATATCATATCAAATAAACAATGGTCCTATTAATGAAATACAACGAGCAAACAGGAAATGAAAAGTGATTCTCAATTTCACTTCCAAATCAAACATCTAGAGCAGGATGGGGATTCTCCGAGTCTTTCTTTTCTCAGAGACAACACAGCGTATCTTGCCACTGCGGGAATCTAAGATGTTGGAGAAACAATTCTCCTGCTAACCTGAAGTTACAGTTAAGTTTTAGACAAAATAAGCAAAAATACCAATGTAGGCACTGGGGAAATATTACTATTGTAGAACATAACGCCTCATCTTGTCCAACGCAGTCAAACATTCAACACATGTGGGAATGAAACATCGGATGCAAGTATTGTCAGATTTCTTCATGTTTTGTTTCAGATGTGTTTCTCACCGTAGGAGAAGCCAGAGGAGTTTGTTTGTCTGCAGCCGGTTCTGTCTCTTCCAGTTGTTCCTTTAACCGGTTCTTCTCTGCAAATCAGTCACAATAACACATGAAGATTAGTACATTGTGAAATTATTATGCGTCATCTACAAGAATAGCAGGACAATTTAATTCATAAATACAAATCCATTAAGTTGTGCTGCAGCTTAGTTTGGTACGAGAATAGCAGGACAATTTAATTCATAAATACAAATCCATTAACAATTCTTCTTGTTGCATTAAATTACAATTTTTAAACAATGTTTTTTTTACCAAATAAGACGGCCTGAAGCACATTTGGTTATTTGTAAAATGACAAAATTGCCAGTATTCATATATATAACTAAGATTACTATTTTTTCAGACTTTTTGACATTTCACAGCTCAAACAATATATTTGTCAGTGTCTTTTTTCTTAATTGTTAAAAAAAAAGAGAAGTGAAAATCACGTTTAAAGACAAAAAGTTTATAAGCACTTTCCTTTCATTGACTAAACAAGTTTTAAAAATGAAAATATGATTCATTCTAAAATGACAAACAATGAGAAAGTCTCTTACTCTTCTTCTTTTGGCTCGCAGTGACGGGAGTGGAGCTCTCTGTCGTCTCCTCACCTTCTCCATCCTTCTTCTTCTTCTTCTTCTTCTTCTTGTTTTCCATTTCAGGAGGCTCGGAGCTCAACACGCCGCTTTCATCCTCCTCCTTCACTGAGCTCTTCTTTCTCTTCGTCTTTGGCGGTTGGTTTTCCTTTGAGGAATTCTCTTCTTGTTCCACATTCATTGTGATCTTTTTCTTCTTCTTTGGTGTTTGGTCGTTCTCCTCCACAGGATCAGGTTGAGGTCTTTTGGAGGGTTTTGGTCGAGGCGTCTCGTCTGCGTCCTCTTTGACCCGTTTCTGTCTGGAAGAATGATAAATGTTTATTTCTCTGACAACAATATTTACAATACAGATATTTGTTAACTGTGCATATTTATTATCCTTGTAAGATACATTTTGAGCATGTCATATTTTTACTGCATGAATATTTTGTGTCCATATTGTTTTAATTGTTATACACTAAATATAGACAATTCATTCTTTATTTCCCCTTTAACAGTGTACGTTTCAGTTAAATACACAGTATGTACTTCTTTAAATATTGCAAATATTTTGAATTATTTCTCGTGCTTTTTCTATGTATGACCAAAATATATTTGGGCATTACTGAGATAAATATATAATACTGTTTACTAGACTTTTGACAGCCCAAAACTGTACTATATAAGCAAGTTATTGCTTCAGCCTGCACTTTTAAGGTCTTTTTGCTTTGCAGTTTGTTTTGTTTTGCAGTTTTTACCTTTTAATTGTTTCGCCTGACTGTTTATTGAACTATTCAAGTACTGGAGTAAATTTCTAATCCCATATTTCAATATTTATTGCGGTTACTTCATTAATTGAACCTATGTGCATTTTCAAAAGCTGACAAAGTCGTACCAACAGTGTACATGATGTGAAGAACAGAAAAGATGCCAAAGAAAACCTCTACTGACTTCTTCTTGCTGTCTAGCTTCTTGCTTTCTGGAGTCGATCTCTTCTCTTTGCTGATGAGCCTCGATCTCTTCTTCCGGCTGAGCTTCTTCCTGAAACGGTTTTTCTTTTTGGCCGAGGAGAGCAGAGAAGAGTTTCCGTCTATGAAGGAGTTGGGAAAGAGAAAATGTACAACAAAGTTACTGATTTTTGACTTAAAAGGCACATATCCTATATTATCCAATGATCTGTAACTGTAACATTACTATTCATGTTGTAGCCGCTTGAGGTGGAGCTTATTTTAACTACTATACTTATTATATACGTAACTCTTTGGGATTTTGACCCTCAACACTAAATCATTTAGAAACTCACTGTATGTTTTCTGTCTACTTTTGATTTGAAAAGTAACATGAATCTATTAAAAACACTTCTTAAAACCCATTTTTACAGACTGGCTTCATGTCATGTTGTGTATACTGTGTATACTCTGTTTTTAGTGCTATATAAATAAAGTTATTATTACTAATGTTAGAAACTAAAGCTGCCAGGAAAATGCAGAAGATTCAAAATATAGAGATCTTGAAATGGAAATGCTCAAGTAAGGCAGATAAAAATTGCACTCAAGTATAGAACATGAAATGTGCCAATACTGATGATTAAATGATGATCAGCTTTGAGACTTAATGGATCCAAGAGAAGGAGAGAAGTATATCTGAAGAACATCTTCTGACTCCACCTGTCTCTGCGTCTTTGTCGCCCCCTGCTGGTTTCTCATCAGACTGCACCTCCAGTTTCCCCTTTTTCTTCTTCTTCTTCTTCTTTTTCTCCTCCTCCTCCTCCTCCTCCTCTCCTACTGCCTCGCTCTCCTCCTCTTCCACTTCTTTCACCTTACTCTTTTTCTTTTTCATTTTATTTTCTGAAGGAGTGATGGGAGTTTCCTCTTCATCCTCTTGTGCTTCATCTTGCTCCCTTTTCCTTTTCTTAGTCTTCTTCTTCTTCTTCTTCTCTGGAGAAGTGGCCTGAGACATGTCCTCCTCTTCTTTCTTCTCATCTTCCTCTGCCACCTCTTCCTCCATCTTCTTGTCTCTCTTTTTCTTTTTGGCAGACTTGGTGGAAGAAGGAGTATCACTGGATGTTTCTACAGTGGATGAGTCTACACTCGGTGCATCTGTTGAGGCCTCGAGTTCCTCTTTGCTCTTCTTTTTCTTCTTCTTCTTGGGAGTTTTGGCATCTTCGCAGGACTCTGCAGCCTCCTCGGGGAGCAGCTGGCTGGTTTCTTTCTCGGTTGCTTCGCCGTCTTCGTCTTCGATGTTGAGGATGATGGAAACTTCTGGGTCTCCTCCGTCGTCTGCCGCTGCCACCGTAGCATTCTCTATAAGAGAACAGAAGAAACACATCCTTTTCTTCTTCTGTTCATGAAAACAAGTATACATGCAAAGAAAGAGACTTACACCTGGTTGATACAGACATTTAAATACAATATAAGCAAATAAAAGAAATGCAATATTGTGGTACGAATTACTTAAAAATAATCTTAAATAATATATCTGCCAATCTTCAAGATCAACAACAGCTAGTATTTTTAAATTAGTGCTATTTCGGGATTTGAGAATACTGTGTTTAACCATTTAATGTGTAAGATAGAAAAAGGTTTAATTTGGTCAAATATGAACCTGTTAAAAAGTTGGTTGTAATATTTCATGTTTTGGGTACAATTAAAGCACAATTAAAGTGTTTGTTATTGAACGTCCACAACCTACTGAAACCTACTAAACAACAATATTCAATATATAAAATACATAGAAATAAATGAGACCTATATCAATAAGATCAATGACATCAATATGTTGAAGTTCACTGCCACAACCTACTGAAAACTCCTAACATGTGTCAAACATTTTGGTAAACTATATTCAACATAATCCAGCGGTACTATCTGTGTTACCGGTGACGATGACGAGGTCCTCCGTCTGTTCTTCAGGTTTCAGCGGTGATGTAACGTCCTCTGACGTCTGAGTGAACACAGACAGGACAGTGAGACACACAGACACCAACTCAGTATTATTACCATCATAATTACCACTAATTGTTTTTGTTTATGTCCTAGTGTTTAGATGACCTCCTAACAAGACTGTTCAGTTTGTGTGAGGGCATAATAAACTATATGTTTGGGTACCTCAGGTGTCTCCTCCTGCTGCTTTTCCTCCTTTTCCTCATTTGAATTTTCTGAATCAGCATCTGAAAAAAAGATGGAAACCATTTTTTAATGATATTGTTTTCATCTGATGTATTATATGAGTACTTCAGGAGCATAACAGGTATTAACCCAGCATTACAGAGATACACTGAAGAAGGTTTTCTTTGTTTAATCCAAAGTCCTCTGAGCAGCTTGTGATTCCTGTCAGTGCAGTGAGAAAGAGGCAGGAAAAGATGCCATACATCACCTGAAGAACAACCCGGTTATCACACGTCTCATTGGTCGGTCGTTACCTGCAGGGGGCGGGGCTTCGCTCTCTGCCGGCTGCTCATTGGTCTCCAGAGCAGGCGGCTCAGGTGTGGCGTCTTCAGCCGGGTCGGGCTTCTGCAGGAGGAACAAACAGGTTAACAACATTCTGCAACAGCAGACAGAGAGAGTTTCTTTCTACTTTGTATTCTATTCATGAGAAAGATGAGATCCTTTCCTGTCACTGTGAGCAACAAAGAGCTGCACTGAGTGGCAGTTTATCCTGTCCTGATTTAAACAATGTGCACATGAGCCAGAAAACAAGAACCAGAGATGTGTGCAGCAAGTGAACACTTTGATAATCGGAATTCGTTGGCACTGCAATGACAATAACGACATCTTGAATAATGTGCTTTTGGGAAAGTAAGCATTAAAGAAAAGGATAAACAGGTTCTGTCTAATATGAATATTAACAAATGTATAAATATCAAACAATTCTGCACCTTTGCAGCGCTGCCTTGCTCATCCTCTGAGACCTCAGTTTGATCTGCGGCTGTCTGTTCACATGCAGAGGTTTCATCTGTTGCCTGAGGAAAGAAAACCAAGGTCTCATTTTCTTTATCTTTTTCTTTATGGAGGTAAAACAGACACGTTTACTGTATTAGAACTTGGGTTTGTCAGAGTTTTGCTATTTATTTATATCAGCTTTGATAACGTACTTCGTCTTGAAAACACAGAAACATTGGGAAGTCAGACAGGTTTAAAAAAGACAGCGGTTCATACAGATTATCTTTGATAATTCAGAAGTATAATGTCGGTAATACTTGAATGTTTCATTGCACTGTGACTGTGTGGAAGGTTACAGTCCCACCAGAAAGGTTTGTCAAATGTGTTGAAAGTTATATTTACTGTTGGTTTTTTCCCACTGGGATTTGTTTACAACTTGTTAGTGATGTTTCTGCGTTCTCAGATCAGCGACGTTTTATATGTTGTGTACAATGTCATGAACACAGATGAGACAGATTGCAAAGAAACTTATAAATAAGGACACATTGGGGGAAACACCATAATTCTTCTTTACATACATGTGAAAATACGTACTGAAAGTATGTTTTGTCACGTCAAAGTGGCACCAAACTGAAAGAATCTTGTTTAAACTATGTAAATGTGCAGGGGGTTAAATGAAGTTTTCATTTCTGTTTCAAATATTCATATCCACTGAATCTCGTCGGGGTTCATTGTCTTCTAAAAGACAAATGTCTTCATGCTTCACATTAATTAACGTCAATGTGGACATTTTCTTTCCTGTCAACAGGTATGGTGACATTTAACCCCAAACCTCCACATGCCTGAATATTCTTAAAGACTTGATGACTCAGCAAAAAACAACTCCTCACAGTGTTTCCTATTTGAGGCTAAAAGGCACAAACACACTCACAATCCTCTGCTAAATGAGTTTCAGATGTGCAGAGAGTGAGCTGAGGGGGGGAAAAGAGGCTCGGCCGTGCCAGGAATCAACAAACACTCCTTTTTTATGGGTTGTGGTTGAAACTGATTAACATTTCTGCTCATTACTGAAGCAGTTTGGTGGAGAAAGACAAAAAAATATACAGTGGAGAAAGCTGTTTGTTGGCTCAAACGCAGGACAAATCAAAAAAGTGGATAGCAAAACATTCAAGAAGTTAAAAATGATAAAAAAAAAGAAACATTTAACTGTAATATCTTCACAGAAAAGTTGGAGTGATATCCTCTCCTGTGTGACGGTAGTAAAAAGAAAGGATCTTACACAACCACATACTTTGGATTCAGCCTCGGGTCACTAACCTGTTTCAGCTCATCGTCGTCCTCTTTGTGCTCCTGGCTGCTCTCGCTGGAGGTCACGGCGGGTTCAGAGGTCACGAGCTGATCCTCAGCCTCATCAGAGGCAGCTTGTCTGGGCTCGACCTCTTCCACAGAGTCGGAGGTGGAACTTTCTGCCTTGTTAGATGCCTCAGCGGACACTTCGGCGGGAGCGGACTGCAAAATATGAACAGGTAGGCAGTTAGAAAAGGTAGTGAGGCGAACAGACGTGTCCCATCATGCTACCTCTTCCCACAGAACTGAGGATCTCTGCTGACAAAGTCAAGATATTTGAGCATCTTTTTACTGCTCCATGCAATGACATTTAAGAGAATAAGCCTGACATTACTTTTTGTGAAGAAACTGCATAAAAAGAACATTAGTCTCCATAAAATCTCTTCGCTCACTATCTTGCCTGGGGGACATGGGCGGATTATGAGTCAATGGGGCCCCAGGGCACAGACATGGAAAAGGCCCCACCGCTTCTTTGTTGTTGTTTTGCATCTTTGTATCATTTGTTGTGGTCTTGTCGTAGTTATTTGTCATCTGTGGTTTCTTTGCCCTCTTTTTAATAGTAATTTAAGTCTCTTTGTATTCATTTTTAATCTCTTTGTAGTTATGAGTCAGTTCGTAGTTATTTTGGGTCAATTTGTAGTCACTTAAGTCTATTTGTAGTTGTTTTTAGTCTCTTTCTAGTCATGAGTCTCTTTCTAGTCATTTTTTGTCTATTTGTAGTCATTTAAGTATTTTTGTAGTTGTTTTTAGTTGTAGTCACTTGAGTCCATTTGTAGCCATTTTCAGTCTCTTTGTAGTCATTTTGAGTCTTGTTGTAGTTACTTTATGTCTCTTTATTGTTGTTTTTTGCATTTCTTTTGAAGTTGCTTTGGTCTCTCTGAAGTGTTTAGTGTGTTTGCCCATTTTCATATTCATTATGAGTCTATCTGCAGTTGTTTTTGACCTCTTTTGTGTTTCTTGGTGTCTCCTAAAAATAAGTTTTCCACTGTAGTTTTTAAACAAATGATACTGTTGGGGGCCATTTTCAGCTGCGGATTCGGATTATTGATGGCGACATGTGGCATCGAGTCAAACTACAGCGGCTGTATTCGTGGTAATGAAGGATTGTGTCGCCCAAAATGGAATATATGGCACCGAGGCATTAAATACATCAGGCTTCAACTCCTTGCCAACTGAACATTGTGAAACTAAAAATCAAAAGTATAAGAAAGCATCAACAAAAAAACCAACCTTTTTAGACACACGATATCAAATATGTTTGACACCAGGTTACACAGGGTTTTACTTTATTTTTATATGACTAATCTCTCTTGTATGTGATGCAGATTTAATCTGACCAGCTGCAGAACCAAAGAAAAAAAAAACTTTCTGCTTTTAATTTAATTCTGTTTAGTAGAAACATGTTTGTTATGTTAAAAGGAAAAGTGAAGGGTCGTGTTGCTGTACTCATCTGAGCAGAGAGAAAAATCTGTAAAAAAAAATTAAAACTCTTCTGCTGTCGGACACAAAACCAAAGTGTCAGTGATTTTGTAGACAGAACAACAAAGACAGAAACACCAAACTTGTCTCAGAGAAGTATCATTCTGTCCAAACAGCATTATCTGCTGCATCACTGGTTCGACAGAAAAGAACACAGCACACGCACACGCACACGCACACACACACACACACACGCACACACACACACACACACGAACACAGACAGACACACTCTTGTACCAACAAACGAACACAAACTTACAGATACAGACGAGACGAGTAGACATGAAATGAGTCTGTGTGTATTTCAGAGGGATATAACAACACTGGAGCTACTGTCCATTTATCCGCACATTATTACAGTGACTGGACAACAGCTATGTGTGTGTGTGTGTGTGTGTGTGTGTGTGTGTGTGTGTGTGTGTGTGTGTGTGTGTGTGTGTGGGTGTGGGCGGGGGGGTGTTATTGTGAGATAGACCAGAGAAAGACAACAAAAGTTACTATGTAAAAAAAAAAAAATGTCAAAGTTTCTCCATCAACATTTATCATAAATTAGATGATTATGGTATATTGTGGTCATTTTCTCTGTGATCCTCTTTCATTTTTTGTAACTATTGTTTTTTACTTTTTTTTTTTTTTCCATTAGATTTCTTACTTTTTCAATTTCTGTGAGGTCTACTTTGGATTACGTGTGTACCTTATTGTAAAAGCTGTGATCTGAGGAAGCAGATATAAAATGTCTCGGCCATTTTTACACTTACTTGAACTTTAACCAAACTAAAACTACTGAGGACAAATCCATGTATGCACGTCATAAAAAACATGATTTCTGATATATTGTATTGTTAGCAAACAAAAGGGGAGAAAACAGTGATTTATTTCGCATATTTTTAGGGTCAAGATGAAGGGTGCTGCTCATCATTTTTCTACTCCGCAAACGTCAATAAGGGTGCCTAAAAGACTCATCGCCTAGCAACGATGGTGACCAGCTGCACTGTGTTGACCAAAGGACCAAAGATTGCAAGAATTTAAAAAGTGTGAAGGCATGCTAGATTAGGAAGAGGGGGATACCATCAGACTCAAATAGCTGCAATCTGTATCTGTACATCTCTATTTTTGTTATTTAGGATATGCTCTGATCTGCCTCTCTTTTCTCACCTCTTGCTCCTTTGTTTCCTCGTCCTCTTTCTTTTCTTCTTCTTCTTCTTCTTCACCACCGTCAGAGTTTGAGGTTTTGGTTTCACCTGCAGGATGCAGCAGCTGCTCAGAGACCGTCTCAGCGTCTCCGTCCTCAGTGGGAAGCTCTGCACTGGATGGCTCGACACCATCTGTCTTGGACTCTGAAGCACGGGGCACAAAATACACAATAATTGTTTAGGAGTTATGGTTAAAACATAAACGCATTACAACAATCATACTATAAAAAGGAAAAACTTACCAGGTAGAGGTTTGTCATCCACATTATTTTCCTCTGTGCCGTTGGTGAGTTTAGCGTCTTCACCCTCTTCTTCTTCGCTGGTGGCAGGCTCTGGTTTGATGCTCTTCTTCTTCATAGTAGTGGCGTCTTCTGTCTCCTGCTTGGCATGCTGAGCCAAAGAGCAAAGCCTAAAACACACATTTTAGTAAGTAGTGTAAATTTAAAAAAGAAATATTTCCCAATAAAATAAAACCACCGTGTATCTTAAATGTGAATCCATTCAGATTCAACAGGACGCTTCTCTGATAACAAATCAGATTTCTGCTTATAATACACTATAAACCCCAGAGTTTGTGCATTTAACGCTGATATAAAGCAAATTTATTTTATGAACAGAACCGTAAACACATGGGAATGTTAGTTCTAAATACCTAAAAGGTCCCAAAAACATGCATACTAATTCTAAGCATGTTCTTTAGTTTGTTTAAAGGGGAAAAGTGGCAAAATAAATTATGATCAAAGCAGAGAGCATTCAACCAAATACGGTTTGTTTTCGAGTGTGCCGTTGGTTGATACTTTTCTCCCATAATGCAATGCACAAAGACAAAGGAGGAGCTGTTCACAGCAGGAAAAAAAAATTATGATAAATAATGGATGCTGGCGAAACAGCTCCAGATAGATCTCAGAAAACAAATATAAGTTATCAATCTTAAGATATTTTGCTTTCTTATAGGGAAGTTTAACAATCAAAGATTTGTATTAGTGTGTAGTAAATACTGTACAGAATAAGTACGCATAATGGCTTTAGGACACAGCTTAAGTCTTGTAGCATTCGTCTGTAATTAATGTGTTCAGGAGTTAGCAAAAGCTTGTTTAACGCATTCTGGAGAAATAAATTCCAGACGAGTGAAAACGTGTCAAACGCTTTTCACTGCAGAAAACTGACTGCAGATCAGTCCATCATGTGTCAAGCAGCCAAGAACCACAGATGTTGGTGAAAGTCATGATGAGGAACTCTAAAGATGTGAACAACCAGAATAAATGAGTCTGACAGCGGGGATGTGTTTGTACATGACTGATGAGCAGTAGTAGGAATTATCTCCTCATAAAAAACTACACAAAAAGAATCGTCATATTTGAACTTTTACTACTTGAGGAGCATCGTCTTCTTCTGGTGATCTCAGGGAAACTTCAAATAATGTGTTTCTCATCTTCAAAAAACAATATTTATCTCAAAGCAGCTGCTGGAAAAAGGGAGTTATAAACAGGATTTTCTTCTATTCAGACCAGTTTGAGAGCTTTTCATGGACTGGATTTGTGTTACTTTCGTGTCAGAATCACAGACATGAGCTGATGTCATCCACTGCCTCATTAATCCTCAGGATAGCGGGGATTTGAATCCCCAGAATGCACTGGGCAGAAGGCCAGGCAGTCATTCAGAGGGAGGGACACACACACACACACACACACACACACACACACACACACACAAAGTCTCCAAAATCACCTAAGCTGCATCACACAAAGTCTCCAAAATCACCTAAGCTGCATCTTTTTTGACTTTGCCTTTGACCTTATTTATTGTATACCATTTTTGGACTTTTTATACCGTTTTGTTTCCTAACTTTCTCTATTTTTTTTTTTTTTTCATGATTCATGTGAAAGCATGGTCATTTCCCAATAGGATTAATCATTGATTCTATATCAATTTATGTAAAATTATTTAAACCCTGTTATGGTTTTCTTTACGCATGGGACAATATAGGTAATTATTGTGATCAAACCATCAAATGAAAATGAAAAAAGGTTCACATATTCTGAAATGTATGTTAAAATGTTTGACTCACTTTATCCAGCTTGTGTAGATATCCTGAAGGCTTGAGCTCTCCTCCGGTGTCTCCACCTACGAAAACACACAAAATACCTTAGCCTGAAAAGTACTGTGCATATAAAAAGTTAAACAGTCTCTCGTGAAAGCCCATTCTCCCACTTTTAACTGATCCCCTGAACGTTACATCCTATGTGTCAAGTGACTGGACAATAATCCTTTAACCCAACTGTGATGATGTAGATAAAACAGAGGAAGAGTTGAAAGGGAAATATCAAATTTCCTGTGGTTCAGGAATGCTTCCACTTTGATGCCACAAGCTCCCGGAAATGAATTCATGCAGCAACATACAGAACTGACAACGTGAGAGTTAATAATGCTCCAATATTAAAAGAAAGTGGCCTCTGAGTGGTTTTACATTTGTTTTTATTATGTTTGACCTTTTTTCTGCATTCTAGTCTTCCTTAAACTCGACCAGCGTGAAACCTGTGACAAACCTAAACTTAGGATTCCCCATGGAAGACATTTGTAATATTTGTGCATGTAATTTTTAAGAGCAAAATTAACGTAACATCATGTGGAGAGCATTATTGAACATGTGCAGAGCAACAAAAGTGACTTCACTTAAAGGTTTGATCATTTAACAAGCCTGAACAGCTCAGATTTTTAATTCAATTTAGATTAAAATGTTGCAGAGTTAATTGAATATACTGGAAAAAAATAACATTAATTGTGCAGTGTGTAGCTTTTTGTATCAAATACCTAATGTATGTGGTTGCATTGTAGAATGCATTTGCACTATGGACATCTTTTGGGCAGCAACTAATCATTTTATCATTGATTATAATTAAATTATCAACATCATTTAATCATTATTAGTTTTTTGGATCAATTAGATCAGAAAAAAATCCCTAGTTTCTGTTTTTTAGACCAAAATCCAAATATATTCCCTTCTCAGTGCTAGAAAAACAGGACAAAGCATCAAATACTTAAGGTGGAAAAGCTGATACAAGCACATTTTCTGCATTTTCTGCTAGAAAAATGACCTTTGCGATAGGTGAATAGTTGCCTATTAGGTTACTGTCGAACAACTTATCGATTAATCGACTAATCAATGCAGATCTAGAGCATTTAAATACAACTATAATCCCTAAACACCACAAAACCTGAATGTGCTTTTGAATGGGGGTCAGTGTGCAGCAGCAGGCCTGCAGCAGGCTGGTTTTTCCAGCCATGAAGCTGCTGTTACATGATGTACTTTTTCCTCCAGGAGGCCCAAAAGAGCAGACACGTGTTTTACACATGCTCGAAGCTGACTGCAGATGGCACATTAACAAAAACAAAGAAAAAAACACATTTATATTTAATTTAGGTCATTTATAAAACATGCAAGATGGGCATGTCCCTTTAAGAAACAGCAATAAAACACATTTATATGAACAAAAATACCAAAATGTTAGAGATTTCAAATCAAGGTTGCTTCTATAATGAATAAGGCTGCAAATGGATAAAAAAAAAAAAAAAATCAGTGCAAACTACTTACCTGAGTGACGTGTTTCTCCAGCACCTTTGCAGCTTTCTTGTATCCATTCACCTTCAGGTGCTGGAAGATCAGGAGCAGCAGAGCAGCGTCTTCCTGCGGGGCCATGCTGTCTGCCTGCACCGACGCACAGTGCTGAGGACCGGGGTCAAACCCTGGAATAATGCAGAGTTATTTACAGTTCAGTGCATGCACGACATCCAGTCTGCAGCCAAGAGCCTCTGACAACGCCCCCCTCGAAATGCAGCATGGGAAATGGAGTTTTTTTTTTTTTTTTTTTAAAAAAAAAAAAAAAAAAAAATTGTATTTAAAGGGCAGCATAGAGAATGATCTAAAAAATAAGTGTGTTATTCACTATGGAGAATGAAAAATGACATAAATAAATGCATAAATTGTATAAATAGATACAGGAATATGCTTAAATAAATACAGGAATATGCTTAAATAAATACAGGAATATGCTTAAATAAATACAGAAATAAATAAATGCATAAATAAATTGTATAAATAAATACAGGAATATGCTTAAATAAATACATAAATAAATAAATAAATAAATAAATAAATACATAAATAAATAAATAAATACAGGAAAATTATTTCTACAGAAATAAATAAATGCATAAATAAATTGTATAATAAATACAGAAATATGCTTAAATAAATACAAACAGGAATATGCTTAAATAAATACAGAAATAAATAAATGCATGAATAAATTGTATAAATAAATACAGGAAAATTATTTTTTTATTATTTATAAATACAGAAATAAATAAATGCATAAATAAATTGTATAAATAAATACAGAAATATGCTTGAATAAATACAAACAGGAATATGCTTAAATAAATACAGAAATAAACAAATGCATGAATAAATTGTATAAATAAATACAGGAATATGCTTAAATAAATACAGAAATAAATGCATAAATAAATGCATAAATAAATTGTATAAATAAATACAGGAATATGCTTAAATAAATACAGAAATAAATAATTAAATAAATGCATAAATAAATTGTATAAATAAATACAGGAATATGCTTAAATAAATACAGAAATAAATAATTAAATAAATGCATAAATAAATTGTATAAATAAATACAGGAATATGCTTAAATAAATACAGAAATAAATAATTAAATAAATGCATAAATAAATTGTATAAATAAATACAGGAATATGCTTAAATAAATACAGAAATAAATAAATGAATAAATGCATAAATAAATTGTATAAATAAATACAGGAATATGCTTAAATAAATACAGAAATAAATAAGTAAAAGAATAATTAAATGCTGAAATAAATACAGTAATAAATAAATGCTTAAATAAATAAATAAAAGTATAAATAAATAAGTAAATGCTGAAATAAATATATAAATGAAAACATTAATCTATAGATAAATAAATAAAAGTTAATAATCAAACAGGACATAAATAAATACATATCCTACAATTATTTCTACATTTCTTTTTACTTACATTTATTCATTTATTTATTCATTTCTGTATTTATACATTTATTTATGCATTTATTTATACTGCATAAAATAAATGCATAATTCACAAGAAGGTAAATGAATAAATGACTCGGAATAGAATTAGGCATATGACAATTTAATTTATAGTTTATACAATTACAGCATGAAAATGATATTTAACAAAACATTAAAACTTAAAACACTTTAAAATCAAATGTATCCTTAATTAAAGCTGAACCCTCTTCAAATGACTTTAGTTATTTAGGAATCCTCTCATCCATCCATCTTATTTCTCAGTTTTAAGGTTTAAAAGGAGGCTCGTGGCTCTTGTTAATGAAGCAAGAAGCTATTTTTAAATTGGATTTAAATGTTAAAAAGTAAAATAAGCATCAGTCAACAATCAATTAATGGTCTTTTGAAACATTTAATTGGATTGTTTGGCATAGATAACCCACCCTAGCAGTGGTAAACCGTGCCCTATCATACAAGTCTAGTTTCTGTAGTTTTATTATTTATTTATTCAATCATGCAGACACAATGGATCTGTATACTAACTTAGTTGTTTAGCTCAGAGTTGTATTATCATAGTGAGCACATGTGGATTAGCATTCTAACCTGCACACATTAGTAAATTTGTATACTGCCATCATTTAAATTGTTGATGAGATTACCATTCTACTGAACTGTAAAACAATTCATTCAAATTCATTAAATGTTAATTAGCTCAGGGGGAACTCAGACTGTACCACGTTTAGTGAAAGTGCAGGGGTGGGTTATTCATTGTTTCAGGGAGTAGTCTCCTAATTCTTACCTGTTAAGTAACATTTTTGACATACCAGCTCATACTTTGATTAAGTAGCTCATAATTTAGACCCAAATAATCTACATTTTGAATTTGTGTTTCAGGTGTTTTTGTTTAATCGGTTGTAACATTTCATTCTTGTTTTTTTTTAATGGTTAAAAACCATCAACCCTACATGAATAATTCCCATGATAATAACCAAGCATTCTTAAGCCTTGCCATTGAAATTAATAATGGTTTAAAAGATAAATTAATGATATTTAAGATCTTAAATTGTGTGTTTTTAATTAAACAGTCCAGGCTGTTTGAATTTGTCAAATTAATCAAATTGGTTAAATAAATAAAACAATTAAGGAGAAATAGTAAAACCTTAAAGGGTATCAGATAAAGTCATTTCACCGGAACAAATGTGAATTCCCCTCATACTTTAAGCCTTTCTGCATGATTTACATTCCGGTCATCCATCCCATTGAATCATCCAGCCATCCATCATCCTTAAAAGAGTCACATAGAATTCAACAAACAGGATTTCTGTTCACAACTTTCAAAATAAAAGCACGGACTGAGGAACCATACATCAGATTATGTTTTTACAAACACCTTTGTGCCGCTCAAATCAAGCGAAGGAAATAAGTGTGATCTTACAACTGTGGACCTTTAATGCTGTGTGGTCTCCTTCACACCTTAATGTACATATATACATTGAATATATATAACTGCGTCAATTTGTGTTTATACCCCTGGGGTATAAACACAAATTGCCAAGTAGGGTTGCACATACAAGGAATGTCTTGGTGTTTTTGTATCAAATAACAATAATAATCAAATAGTAACAATGTGCAAAATTCAAGATACACCTGCACAGATCACATGTTTGCATTAATGCATTTAAAATGTATTTTTAATATATGCTTATATATCTTATGCTCGCTATATGTTTGACTTTATTTGTTGTTTTTTTCGTGTTTATCACTAATGACATATGACGGAATACATTCATT
>NC_072451.1:1180876-1320876 GCF_027596085.1 Anoplopoma fimbria
CTGGTTCCACAGAAGAGGAGCCTGTGACATGTTTACAAACTCCAAAGCATGCAATGTTGATTTCATTTTTTAAATGAACTGAACCTTATTAAAGATACAATATTTGTCTGACATCAGAGATCATCCTCCTAAATCATTTAAAATATAAAGTTATGGTTACAGATTCTCTCTCCAGCTCCCTTCACTCCTAATTTGAGTGAATTAATTTTCAGAATAAGAGACAAAACGCACAATAAACAAAAAGTTAAAGATGAATTTTACTGAAAGCATTATAATGTCTTTATTGAAAAAAAATCTATAGATATTGCAATGATATTGTTAATGTTGACGATAATTGTTTAGGTATCATGTAGGGATAATGTGGCCATATATAAATTGCAACTTCCCAAATAATTTGATATTTTTCTCTCCCTTAAATATTGCAAATCAATAAGCAGGACTTTTTCATTCCTATATTGGATTTTTGCATGATTTTAAATAAATAAAGTACATTAATTTGTCACTTAATTTTCCAGATTACCTCAAAAACAGACATCCTCGTCTGGTTAATTTATACAACTGGGGAAAATGACATCACTATATATTTAATATTACCATATATGATTACATATACAGTCATAGAGGATGTGATCCATGCTGCAAACTCCTACACTGTATGATGTGAGGCTCCAAAAAAATACAACATGAAATGACTAAAGAATAATGTGAGTCTTGTGAGAAACTTGTTATTTTTCAGATCTAAAGACTGTAAATGGTTAAAAACAAAAAGACCTCCTCAGAGTTTTTAGCTCCCTCTCCACCAGATGGATTTGTTTCAGATCTAAGTTACAGCCAAGTTGGCAAGTCCATCTCAAACGTGGTTTTATGGTCTACAGTTAGTCCGCCAGTGATGGCATGCGCGTGTGAATTTGTGCCGACTGAAGCGTTTTCAAAGCTCCAGTTCTCTGGTGTTTTTTTGTTCCTGGAGGTTCTCGCTCTATTGTTACATTTTATTTATTTCTTTTTGTGTTCTCTGCAGTAAAGATGCAGGCGGCTGCTGCTGCTGCCGTGGCTCTCAGCGTGCTGAGTGTTTTCTTCAGCCTGGACTGCCTGTCTGCTCAAGGGTCCGAACCGAACCAGAACCAGAACCAGAACCAGAACCAGAACCAGAATGACACTCAGAATAATGAGACAGAGACCAAGAAGAAGAAGAACCAGCCGCACATCATCTTCATCCTCACAGACGACCAGGTGTGTGTGTGAAAGTCTATATATGTATTTAAAATACAGTTTATTATTAATAACACAAAGACTTCACAGCAGAAACATCCGACACTGAGAACAATAATATCCATATGTTGCGCAATATTACTTGTTCAACATTGTGAAATAACACTTTCAATTATATTATGTGCAAAACAACTTTTTATTACTTTTACATATGTCACATATACTTTTCATATTACAATATGTCTCTTGATATCATGCACAATATTGCTTTTTTATTTTAGTTTATATTCGGCACTTGTATTCGTATTATATTTTACACACTTTATAGTTTTACTCCTGTTTTTAATCTTAAATTGTTGTATTTTACTTTTTATATTCAAGTAGATTATTTTCTCCTATATTTACCTTACTCTAAATGCTATTCTATTTGCACTGGAGTCACTTTTTCTCATAAATATAGTTGGGATTAAAGCTAGGGTGGGTCATTTCTTTACTGTAATATTTGGCAAAACTGTCCTAATAGCCAGTCAGCTATATGTAGGTGAAGTGCTCTGAGAATATCTGCTCATAACTTTGCTCTCCCCTGCCTCTGTGGGCCGCACCCAAAAATTGCCACCGCTCATGTACACTTTGACCAATCAGAGCGAGGCTCCGATTCTCCGTTCTTATTGGCTGTGGGACTGTCCGGTCACCTTGGCAACGACGTTGGTGCGTCCCTGCGTGTTTCGTCTTCCTATCAATGTAACTGAATTCACATGAACGCGCATAACTGACGTTCGGTGGGAGGAGCTACAGCAGGTAGCGTGGCAGGGAGAGGCCAGAGAGCACGCGACGGAATCTCAACGGCTGTTTTCGCCCACCCTAGCTTTAATTCAGTTTTATCTTGTTTTATCTTAGATGATATTGTTTAAATAAGAATAGACAAATCCTGTTCCACAATCAAATTTAAAAGTAATGCAAAAATTTGGTTTATCAGCAGTAAAACAGAAAAAAAAGTTGTAAACACAACCATCGTATTTCTGTGGAATCTATCTACGGAATGAAAAATGTAAAACCCTGACTGATCAGTCAGTTTATTGATTAACCCCAATTCTGTACAAACTGATTGAAAGATCGGTTTACATCAGTTTAACAATCTTCCAAAAATAACTGTATCGGCCTCAAAAATGTAGTATCGCTCCGGCCTTAAAGCCATTATTTCCTGGTCTTAAACAGCTGTCAAAGAGGTTTATTGACGATGCATGCTTCCAATAAAACGACCTATTGCTGCTGTTGCAACATTTGTTTCCGTCTTGCATGAAATAAAACAAAATGTTCCACAAAAAGATGCAAACCAACAATGCAAAGGCTGTTAAATGAAGAACAGCTGTCTTCCTCACTCAACCAGAAACACACCTGAATCTTTTTCAGTTATCAGAGGCGTAAACACAAATACATATATTATTTAAAGAGCTGAAAAAGAGATCTGACATTCCAGGAAGATATCAAGTAAAGTTCTGCATCCATCTGGGAGACCGCAGAAGTACCACATAGAGAAAGTATTTAAACCCTCTGTGTTTAAGTTCATTTTGTCACTAAGAGGGATTTTGCCAAATGTTCTGTAAACCATCTGCAATCTGAAAACACTCAACATAACTCTTCCATGACTCTAACACAGGGCTTCAACGACATCGGCTACCACAACCCCACCATCAAGACTCCCACTCTGGACAAGCTGGCGGCGGAGGGCGTGACGCTGGAGAACTACTACGTCCAGCCCATCTGCACGCCGTCACGCAGCCAGCTCCTCACCGGGAGGTACGGACGGTTTCTACGGGCGTCCTGCAGGAAAAGTCGGCAGTTTGTCCGTCAGTCTGACACATAAAAAATACTCTGGACTTGATTTTGACACCATTTAGAGGAACGTTTGTCATTGTGGAGCAACTTCAACTGTTACAGATACATTCATGTGGTTATTTTTTATCAATTAAATATTGTTATTCCCCATGTGAGTTACAGCAGCATTGATTTAAATTGAACACCACTGAATATTTGTTGGCATAAAGCTGGGTGGCAGTAAGATTTGTTCATAGGCTGCAGCTAATAATTTCATTTTTGTTTAGTCTGTTGACTTTCCAGTTGAAAGATGTTCAATTTATATGTTTAAAATAAAAGAGAAGAGCAAATCCTCACATCTTAGAAGATAAAAAACAGGAAACATTTGGTATTTCTGGCAAAAAAAATATTTTAAACCATAAAATGATTGTCAAAAGTGTCTGTCAAATGATTGATCTCATTGATTAGTTTCAGAACTAATTCATACTATTGTGTCATCGTCAAGATTATTAGGATTAATTGTTCAATATCTTTTTACAGCATGTTGTGATTATTAGTTGTTGATTATTGCAGGTTACAGTAGCACAAACAACAGGCTAAAGAAGAATTAAAGAATTAATAAAAGCTAAGATTGATAGATTAAATTGACAGAAAGAAATGAAACTTGCAAGCTTCAGATGTGTCTGACACAAAAGACAGAACAGTCTTTAAGCTGAGGGCTCGGCTTCAAAAAAGATAAATGAATAATCTCGTTATTGATTAGGCAGTCTTACAGCAGGTCGCTTGGGAGCAGTTAATCTGATAGGAAGCCAATAACAAGTCTGTCTTTCTCTTCCAGATACCAGATCCACACAGGACTACAGCACTCCATCATCAGACCCAGCCAGCCGAGCTGTCTGCCGCCACACATGGACACTCTGCCCGAGAGGCTCCGCGAGGCCGGCTACGCCACTCACATGGTCGGCAAGTGGCACCTGGGCTTCTACAGGTGAGACGGAGACTTGACAGGTGGACGGATGTGACTATCAACAACAAAAAAACAATTAGGCGTTCATATTGTGATTCTTTTTTTCCTAGTAATGTGTCAACATGTGGATTGTTTTCCACTAGTAGCTCTTTGGAGCAGTGTTTTGATAAGTTTTCTGTTTATATTGTGGTCACATTCATTCCACTGATTGTTGATTGTAATACACAAAGAAATGTAGGAAAAAAAGACGACTAGCAAGCTAACAAACATGGACAAACAGGGATGTTAACACTTTTTAAATAGTCTGCTCTGCAAATGTTTTAAACTGCTTTTGTAGAACAGTATCATAGAAATCTGATGCTTAGTTTACTTTGTCTTTCCTCCAGGAAGGCGTGCCTGCCCACCAGAAAGGGTTTTGACAGTTTCTTTGGTTCTCTAACAGGAAGTGTGGATTACTACAGGTAAAAGCATACTTTTATTTTATTTTATTTTATTTTATTTTATTTTATTTTATTTTATTTTATTTATTTATTTAATGTTTTTTATTTATTCTATTTTTATATATTGTATTTTATATTATTATTATTTTTATTTATTTTCATTATTTTATAATAGTGTTTTGATTTTAATAGTTTTTTTTATTTATTTATTTTTAATTAAAATGTTATATTATTATAATTTTTATTCATTTTTATTATTTTGTAATAGTGTTTTAATTTTAATAGTTTTTTAATTTTTTAAATTTTTTTTAAATTTAAAAAAATATTATTTAATTAACAGGGACTGATATTTGTTGTCTGTTTTTTCACCATCTGTTTCTATAACTCACATGTCTCCGTCTGTCCCCAGTTACGGGTCCTGCGACGGCCCGGGGTTGTGTGGGTACGATCTCCATGACGACGAGGCCGTGGCGTGGGGCCAGGAGGGAAAGTACTCCACCACGCTCTTCACACAGCGAGCTCGAAAGATCCTGGAGACTCACGACCCCACCGACAGGCCTCTGTTCCTGCTGCTCTCCCTCCAGGTATCACGCTGAGGTTTCATGTCAGAGAGAAATGTCAATAAAAATCTATGAAAAACATCTCCGGAGCATGAGTTCAGTTTAAGCCCCTTAAAATTTAAAAAGAAAGAAATGAGAGAGAGAAAACAAGTAAAATATAACACGGCCTCATATGTTTTCATGCTGCGTTAGTTTATGTTTGGATGTGGGGACTGAGGCCACATTAAAGTCTGTGAGCATCATAAACTTATTTACTGACTCCACATGGAAACTAAACCATTTCATTAAAAGCACATAACTCAGATGTTAAAAGTGTTTAAACTCATATTTGTTTGCTGTTGATATTTGTGGGCAGCCATGTTCATTTGATGTGGTTTGAGAAAATCTAGCTGACAAGGAACGACAAAACAAAGGGCTGTTTATTCTTCATTTTCTCAAGAAGGGAACACGAAGTTCCAACTAAAACACCATGAGCAGGAGTTGAGGGGCATTCTGGGAAATGTAGGAAAGGACTCACTGAAGTAGAAGATGAAAAAGTTGAAGAAAGGAAGTCAGCTGAACAAAATTACAGAAATGTATCCCAACAAAAAAGTAGTATACAGTTTATGTTGCATATCTACAGTAAAGAATAATGCATCATATGATATTAATAGTTTAAACAAGTAAAGTTTACTGTATTAAAGGAGGAAATGTTGGCCATTTTCAACACTTTGTGTATTTTACTTTGGAAAGCACCCTTTGTTTTATTTAAATTTATCAGATTAAGTTTTTACCACTCTCTCCAACACATTACACATGTCATATTTAACAGATTTCTCATGAAACATTTGGTTAATACACTAATTCAAATCATGATAACTGCATGATATTGTTATTTTTATAATAATTATTACCCTTTGTTTAGTTTGGTTTGTTTTTATGTATATGTTATGTTGAGTTGTGGGGAAAAAAGGAAAAAATAAATAAGAATAACCAGTAATAAATAAATAGAAATAGATCAACTGTATAACTCATGTAAATACACTGTGTTAATGTTTTCCTCCAGGCGGTTCACACTCCTCTACAGACTCCCAAGTCCTACATCTACCCGTACCGGGACATGGCCAACGTGGCCAGGAGGAAGTTTGCCGCCATGGTGTCCACGGTGGACGAGGCGGTCCGGAACGTCACCTACGCTCTGAGAAAGTACGGATTCTACCGGAACAGCGTCATCATCTTCTCCACCGACAACGGAGCCCAGCCGTTCACGGGAGGAAGCAACTGGCCGCTACGAGGACGAAAGGTACAAATAACTAAGTTGATGCTAACCTAATAAAGCTTACATATCTGACAGTGTAGAGTTGATCTTGGCAAGTCTAAATGACCACTATACATAAGATAAACCCTTTTATTTTGGTAACAACATGGCCTTTTATTTTTTGCAAAAATCTAATAATAGCAGAGTTTTCATTTGGGATTAATTCAGCAATTGTTGTATGTGGTTAGAGACTTTTAGTTATTCCTTTTTTACAGTTGACCTGTTTCATATAAGGAGGAGTTCCATACCTATAAGTATGAGATGTTTAAAGTAACATCCATGGATCTTATTTCCTAAAAAAAAAAGAACAATTGAATCAAATTATTCTACAAGATTAAGTGTCTGCAAATATTCACAAGTGATAAAAAAATGAATATCAGTGGTACATACAGACGTCTTGGTAACACTTTTCTTGAATAGTACGCCTACCAATAGTATTTAGTAGTATTTGTAACATTTCCTTTTTGTGTGTTTATTATTTTATTTGCCTTTCAAAGACAGCTTCTTATCTTGAGTATTAGGTGAACAAACATAATCCATGGAACTGCTCAAAAAAGGTAATGAATAACATATAAACTGTCCTCTGGATTTTTTCTTAGTCCTGGTTTATATTGTTTACCTTATTATAATGAGTTGTATAAATGTTTTCTTTTAGAAGTATTTGTAACATTTCAAAAACGTGTCAGTAGAGATTTAGAAGTTTTAACGTCAACTGATGTGTTCATTCATGTGTTCATGAATTCAATTCAATTCAATTCAATTGTCACATATACTCCAAAATAATCTGTTAAACATCCACAGACAAAAGCGTAACAGTTGAATTGTTAAATCTCAACTAATAAGCTGTTGAAATGTAACAAATAAACCATTTTTAGGTGGACTATCCAAATAAAGTGTGACTAAAAATCTCTGCTAACTAAAAGAGAGAGGAGAAAATGCAATTTATTTTCCAACTGTGTCTCCAGGGTACGTATTGGGAAGGTGGTGTCCGTGGAGTGGCGTTCGTTCACAGCCCTCTGTTGAGACGCCGGAGACGGGTCTCTAAAGCTCTGCTGCACATCACAGACTGGTTCCCCACACTGGTGGGTCTGGCCGGAGGAAACACCAGTGAGGTCAGTGGAACTCAGAACTTTAATGTGTTTTTGTATTTTAGTTATTGTGGATTTTTAACTTTTTTTACTTGTATATATTATTTTTGTTGTTGTGGAATTTTACTTTTTTTACTTATTTATAATATTTTAGTTATTGTGATTTTTAACTTTTTTTACTTATATATAATATTTTAGTTAATGTGGATTTTTTTACTTTTTCTTATATATAATATTTTAGTTATTTTTTTTTTTATGGATTTTTAAGTTATTGTTTTTTACTTTTATATATAATATTTTATTTTATTGTTGGATTTTTAACTTTTTTTATATTATTTAATATTCTTTACTGTGTTATTACTTATTTATAATATTATCATTATTTTTTTGATCTTGTTTTTTACTCTGTCTCTTGTTTCCTCGCTGCGAGACTAATAAAGGATTATCTTATCTTATTAAAGGGTAAACATCGAGGAGAATGCACTTTTATGAGTACACTACTGACCATCATATTGTTCTGTAACAGAGCAGATTTACTGATGTTTCTCTCCACGGCCACCCAGGCTCCTGAAACGATGATAGATTTACTGTTAAGCTTTTCAGAGATTTGGAATCTGCGTGTTTTCCTCTTTGTCTCCCACAGATTTCATGCATGAGCTTATTTGCCGTCACGGTTAGAGCTCCGTTGGCATTACCTAATCCTCATTTTGGCCTCAGACTTAACTCAAGTTTCAGGTTGCAGCGCTACTGTAAAACTTTATTTAATTTGTAGATAAGCGTGCTTTTGACCTTTTTACCATAAGTGCTCTATTTCCAATAGTTTCATTTTAGTTTGGACATAAATTACTTTCATTGGCGAGTCAGTTTAAACTGTCTCACAGAGAGGTTTGTTGGCAACGTGTGCCGGTCGGTTTCCTCTGCCAGAGAGCATAAACAAGGCGATGACTAATCCGGAAACTCACTAGCCTCTTTGACTAAATTACCTTTACTATTATTCCTTCCTGTGTGGTGAATGTATTCCTTCTGTGATAAAGCTACCGCCACACATAGAGATCTCTCATTACTCGTTACATATCATTTCTCCTGCCTTGTTCTCTGTGATACGAGTGTTTTTTTCACTCTCAGAGTCACGGTCTGGATGGTTTTGATGTCTGGCCCACCATCAGTGAGGGGAAGGAGTCACCTCGTCAGGAGATCCTTCACAACATCGACCCTCTGCACAAACCGCCGGCTCAAACCAAGAACTGGGACGTCAACACGCACGCAGCCGCAGGTAGCTACCAAAATAAACGTCAAACGCTGCTTCAGTCTGACAAAGGGCTGCAACAAATGGTCATTTCTAGATTAATTAGTTAATTGTTTGTTTGTCAAATGTCTAAAACCCCAAAGATATATATAATATCCATATTTGAGAGGCTGAAAAGGGCTTTTCTATCTTTTCTTTGCATGAAAAATGACTTTAATAGTTAATCGATTATCAAAATAGTTAGTCGATCAACTTAACGATAAGTCGACTAATCGTTGCAGCGCTAGTCAATAAATTTGAATTGTGAGATAAATAACAAAACTGCACAAATTAGAGTTTATGCTGACAGTCATGAATATAGTATTTTTCATAATGAAGTGTATATTTAGAAGAAACAAAATACAGGTTGAGAAGTTTAAAGGTATCATTACATTATGCTTGTTCGTTTTTGTGTCACTGAAAAAGTACCGTTTTGTTCGTAAGTGTGAGTTCTTGACCTTTTCAAAAGTTGTTCAGATTTAGCGAGTTTGCTAAGTGGTCATAGAAATAAGAGATACATGCAAATATACATTATATATATTTAAATATATTCTGTTTTTCCACTTTGGTTCACACTGAAGTTGTGAGAATTATTTCCTCTCACTTTTCATCCAGCCTCATCATCAGGTTTATTTTTCCTTCCTCTAATACGCTTTATTACCAAATACCGGCAAAACTAACTAAGCCTCAGCTGTTCTAGCATCGGATTTGCAGATTGGGAATATAAGAAAAGAAAGGAAGGAGGAGAAGTAAACACAAGTATTGAAAGAAGAAGCAATATGAAAGTTAAAGCCAAAAGGAGGAGGGAGGAAGTGAAGATGAAAAGGAAGGATGTAAGGGAGGAAGACATGAACACCTCCTACAGACAACTAAGCAAAATAAAAAAGGGAATTAAATGAAGTTTATCTGCTGGGGACTCTGATAGAGTATTAAAGAAGTGTTGACTTTGTAACTGTTTTCTTGAAAGGCCCAAAGAAGCCGAAGAAGAAGAAGAAGATCCAGAAGAAGAAGATCCAGAAGCAGAAACCAAAGCAGAAGTCGGCGTTCCGGTTGAAAACCACCAAGAAACCTCGGCCGTTTTCCCATCACGCTGCTGAGCCTAAAACAAAACCTAAACCTAAATTTAAGATTCTTCCAAAATCTAAACCCAAATCCAAAGTCCGACCTCAGAACCAGAAACTGTCACATCACAATCCTCGTCTTGAGTCCCAGTCCAGCGGCGCTCCGTCACAGTCAGGAACATCACGTCTCAAGACAAAATCCAGGCGGAACACATCCCAGAACCAGAACCTGTCACGGTCTAGACCACCTCAGTCAAAATCCAAAACGCTGCTCCAATCACATTTAAGGGACCAGAACACGTCCCGTCCAGCCGTCCAGTCCTCCGAGCCGCCGTGGGACGCTTCGGTCCAGGCCGCCATCCGAGTTGGAGACTGGAAGCTGCTCACAGGAGACCCGGGTCACGGAGACTGGGTCCCCCCACAGGTACTGCAACACAATCTAGACCCCGTTTAAGCTCTCCTGTTTTAAACAGATCATGAATAAATGCACATTTCTTCCTCCTCAGGTTCTTCCCACTCTCCCCGGTCGCTGGTGGAACCTCGAACGCGCCGTCCTGCCGTCCTTCAAATCCTCCGCCCTCAAAAACACCTGGTTGTTCAACATCACGGCCGACCCGTGCGAGAGGCAGGACCTGGCGGACCAGAGACCGGATGTGGTCCAGCTGCTGATGGCCCGGCTGGCCTACTACAACCAAACAGCCGTGCCCGTTTACTTCCCGCCGGACGACCCTCGGGCCGACCCGGGCCGGCACAACGGGGCCTGGGTTCCCTGGGTGGAGGAAGAGGAGGACGAGGAGGGGAAATATGACGGAGTGTACAAGAAAGGAAGGAACAGCAAGAAGAAGAGGAAGAAGGCGCGGTGTCCGATGTGCAAGCTGAAGTCGTTCTTTCTGAAACTGAACACCGGGATGATGTCCAACCGGATCTGAGGGGTCGACTCGAAACAATTGGGTCAAAGACTTTTGAAATATTTGTACAGTACCAGTCAAAAGTCTGGACACACCTTCTCATTCAACTACTTTGAAGAATCTAAAATATAAAACATATTCTGGTTTGTTGAGCATTTGTTTGTTTACCACATAATTCCATATGTGTTCCTTCATAGTTTGGATGTCTTCAATATTAATCTACAATGTAGAAAAAAATAACAATAAAGAAAAACCATTGAATGAGAAGGTGTGTCCAAACGTTTGACTGGTACTGTACGTCTAAAACCAGTGAAAAAGAAAAGAGGTGACCAGGTGAGAACCTCTTTCTAGAACATGTCCTCTCACTGGCTTCACTTTTCTATTTGTGCCTCTAAAAATCAAGTGAAAACGGTTCATGTGCTGTCAAACATATCTCATCTGAGATCAGAGATGTGAGGTGAGGCGGACAGTCCAGATGGATCAGTAAGAAACCTCACATCTGAGACTTTTAAAGGGTCAGTTCGCTCAAATCACAACATGTTTCCTGGATAATCCCTCGTGATATCTGGTCATTCAGATACTGTGGCTTCCACTGACAGTCAGTAACCCCAATCACAGCTTCAAATCTAATGAAGGTTAATCAAGTTTATCAAAAATAAGCCCGTTGTCAATTTCAACTTGCTTCTATTCAAGTTGTTTTTATTTATAAGTGGTTATCCAATAACAACAACGGCTTAAAAAAGGGGATCGTCAAGTTTCATACCTTGCTCAAAAAAGTGCAGCAAACCGCACAAAACATAGTTGGAGTTTCGCCCAAATCCTCTCATGTCATCCTACTAAACTGCTGTTTCCAGGATAATAGAAATGATCGTGAACACATCAGCTCGTAAACTTTCTTATTTTTGAGCCTTGCAGTTGTTAAAAGTGAGTGCAAAAGATAGTCAGGTAGCAGTAACATGTAGCAAGAGACTAATAAGGGTAGGATAAGGTTTTTAATTTGTGTGAACTGGTCCTTTAAATTCCTACCTATTCTGATGGAAAGGTGATTATTGTTTTTTACTGTTGCTTTTCAGCACCGACACCTGATTTATTATGTGAATTTATAAATTGTGTGTCCACTGTTATTTACTTTTTTTTTTTTTTTTTTTTATCGTTGTCAATCACAAAAAAAACGACAGAGTTCTTGACACAAGAACCGACACTTTGTGGCAGTAAGATGTATTTTTACACTGTTATTGATTTATGTTTCTTTAAGTTTGAGCAGAAAAGACCCGAGAGACTCTGAATCTTTGTAAAGTGTTTTCACAGTGAAACTGCATGATTGTGATTATCGTTTCTATAATTCTGTAACTGTTTTTGTTTGTTGTCTCTGTCGTACGCAACATAAACGAACAATGTTTTAATATTTTCAATTTTTTTATTGGCCCGTCCCAGCGAATACAGATATGTTTCTAGTATTTGTTGTTGTTTTCTTTGTGTGTCTGAAACAGGCTTTTGGATTCTGAGGCTGTTTGAATGTATAGCCGGCGACAAGACTATGAATTTACATTCTCAGTTTTTTAATTCACTAGTTTCTACTGTGAACGGCAGAAACTGTCACTTGAGCATGTTATTTCACAATTATATTTCATGTAGTATTTATATAAACATGTATACGCCTAAAAAAATAATATTTTAAAGCATTTTCAAGACATTAAAGGACAAAATCCTACAATTTTGAAAAGGAGTGTTTTATTTCTGGCAAATTTTGTTTTACATTAAGCCAAATTAAGAGGAAATGCTAAGTAATTGAAACCATGTTTGTTTTTGTTTTAAGGATTATTAAAATGAAATGGATCAAAATCAGGAAGAGCTGAAATAAATTGACCGATAAATGTTTTAGGAGGAAAAAACAAACAAACTTATACAGATGTAAAAGTCCAAATAGCTCGTCCTTCAGAAAACAGGCCGGAGGAAGTCAAACGTGTTCCAGCAGATTTTCTTTTTTAAACCAGCATTAGAAATGTTGGTTTCCTTCCCCTCCAGAAAGACACCTCACCTCTAAATATTTCTGTGTATTTGCACAACATCCAACAAACCCCGACTGTGGAGCCGCAGAGAGCTCCTGAGAAACGGTTTAAAGGGACGCTTGATGTGTCCACCTTGAGTAAATAAAGGTTTAAATAAAATGAACTGTGACTCTGTCCTCTTATGTTTACTGGAAACAGAAAACCAGTCATCACACAAATGTTTCAGTCAAATGTTTTAATATGTTTTATGGGGAAAAGTCTTCTTTCATGTCTCTTGTCACTTTATTTTCACTCCTATAACTACATTTATTTTAGTGCGCAGACGTAATAAATGAATATGAACATATGTCCGAACAAAACCTGTGTAATTGATTTTTTTTTTTGCTTTGGGATTTTACCAGGTCCAAATTTGAGATAAATGCAGTCCAAGTCAAGTCTCAGGTCTATAGCCTCCATTATTATTATTAATATTATTATGAATTATTATATATTTAATCTTAATAGTTCATGATAAAGTTTAATAGAAGATGAGATGGAAAATAATAGAGAATAATTGGTTTGTCAGGGGAAATATTTAAACAGTAATTTAAACCATATTTTTTATTTGTTTTAAGGATTAATCAAATGAAATGGATCAAAACCAGAAAGAGCTGAAATAGGTTGACGGATAATTGTTTTAATTAATATATATATTTTTCATTTTAATTGTTCTTGATAAATGTTTAATAGAGGATGAGATAATAGAGAATACATTTGTTACATAGTGTTTTGTTAGAAACTCAATGTACATACCAGGTTTAACCACTAGGTGGTGCCAGATATCAACAATCCCTGCAGATTGGCAGTCTGTAGTCACACACACACACACACACACACACACACACACACACACACACACACACACACACACACACACACACACACACACACACACACACACACACACACACACACACACACACACACACACACACACACACACACACACACACACACACACACACACACACACACACACACACACACACACACACACACACACACACTTTACATGAGTATTTCCATTTTACGCTGCTCTACACTTCTACTCTACTATTTTGAAAGCAAATGTTTTCTTTTTAAACCACTACATTTATTTGACAGCTTTAGTTACTTTGCATATTCAGATCATTAATACAAAATGATGATATATTATCACAGGTTAAACATTACTTAAAATGTATTTCTCCTTTACTGGCTGCAACACAAAAGTGATGAACAAATGAATGCATCAATAATTATAATAAAATACTATATATGGTTTTTAAACAGGCCATTCTGCATAATAAAGACCTCCTACTTTTGCTACATTAAATATATTTTGACGCTAATACTTTCATACTTTTATTGAAGTAGATTTTGAACACAGGACTTTTACTTGCACCAGTATAAGTACGTATTTATACATTTTTACATTACTACTTTTCTTAAGTGAAATATTTGAATATTCTTCCACAACCGAGCAAAACATACTGAAAACGATGCAGGCAGAAAAAGCTGACTGTGATAAAACATTGTCAAATCTTTTAAAAAAAGGTTGAAAAGTGTTGTAGCTATAGTTTGAAGTTTATACTACCAAGAGAAAATACTTTTATATCAGTTTCTTTATACCCAAAACTTTAAAAAATAAAAGTTTGGTGATGTATTTGTGGCCATAAACAGAGTTTGATGCTAACAACCTGACATATAAGGACATCCCATAATCCCTTTGTAACAAAAAAAAGTAATTTACAACAACAAACACAGCTCTCATACATAAGTAACGCTTTATCTCCTCTCTCACACCTCGAATTAACGACTTCAAATAGAAATATCTCCCTTCTTCCTCCCTCACACACACACACACACACACACACACACACACACACACACACACACACACACACACACACACACACACACACACACACACACACACACACACACACACACACAGTTTCTGCTGACACAATCAAAAACCTCATAATTGGGTTTGTTTTGTTCTGTGGTCGCGTTGAGTCTCGGTTTGTTCTCTTACATTTAATAAAAAGCATAATGTTCTCTTTGAATTCTAACAATTCAAAACGGAACAGAGTAACTTTACATTATAAGACCGAAGACACATTATTATTCTTATGTTCCAGTCAGACCAGTCTGACATAAAAACACTACTGGTTTTATTAAAATGAACGTTAACACCTCACCTCCATTTCATCTTTCCCTCCTTCTCTCTCTCGGCTAAAAGAGTTACATCTGTTTTCATCACTCGCTGAGGAGCAGAAAAAAGTCAGATTTTTTGGGTTGCAGCTCTTTTCCCCCTTAATTCTATTTTTAAGTTTTTTAAACATGCAAATGGTATTATGTTATACACCCATTATCATTTAAAGCACATTTACATTCAGCCCAGTTGTCCCTTGAGATTCATTCAAGTTTTTTTCTTTTTTCTGCCATCATAAATACTGAAACATGTGTCATGATTAATAGTCACTCTTCACCTTTTTGAACCATCATAACTCAGAATGCGACCACACGGAAGGAAACATATTTCTTATTTTGTGCTCCTAATATTTGATTTGCAATAAATGAGATTTCATGAGATAATTACTTCAGTACAATAAATAATCACTTCACAGGCTTTAACTGTGATATTTCACAACACTGTACTCAGTATTATATTGTGAAATCAATGCAGGGGGGACTATAACACGGGGAATTTGAACTTTGAACTTCACAAAGAATTATGGATCTAATTCTACCGTAATTCAACAGCATAGTGTTGTAATAACATGGATGGGTATTTTACTAAATCCCTGTATAAATATGCAACCTCTTAGTTTGTTTGTCTTAGATGGATATTTTGTATTGCCTCCTATATTTATTGTGTTATATTATTTATATGTAATATATATTTTCTTTATTTTATGGAGCCTCCCACAGAAAGCCTTTCACACGATCATAAAAACAGGAGACAATAAACATCTTGAAATGATGAGAGTAATTTGATGCCATAACTGACTGTAAACTAACTGAAGTGTACAGTAAAAAAAAAAAGTAAAAGTAACTGGCTGTGAAGTGTGAGTAATTTACTTAATTATTTTGTGTGTAAACAACATTTTTGTTGAACTGAATAGAAAAGTGGGTGAGGACGACGGTGACATCTTTAGGGTGTCCATTATGAAGCTTCAGGAAACATTCACACCCACTTCACTCTTCTTCAATATATAAGGAAAACCTGTGAACTGTATCTTTTCCAGACCTGAAGTTAAAGACAGGCGGATATTATAGTCATAACATCCTGAACCTCACTGCCTCCTTTTATTATCTGCTCTTTGAATTACATATCCAAGGACCCTGCTGTGAAAACATATCGACATTTATCATGTTTAGTTGTTGACTTTGTTGCTTCAACTTACTTTAAATCTCATAGAATTCTGAAAAAAACCCCATTATTTAATGAACAAATGCATCTCCACAGATGAAAAGAGAAGGATGCTTCACTAATCAAAGAGCAAAGACTCAGACGCTGCGACTGATCTCAGGAACCAGACGGCTGTTTGGTTCAACGTGATCACGCCTTCTGCAGACGACCTTGATCGTCCCCATCTTACCCTCTGACTCATCAGCCTTAACGAGCTCTCCAGTCCATCACGTCTCCGGCGTCTGCTGTTCATTAAAGGTCTCTCTCCCTCTCCCTCTCTCTCTCTGGTAATTGAAAGCATCGGTTTACATGCAAAGTGCACCCAGATAACGAGGACGAGTGTGTAAAATAATCTTTGTTCTTCGCTCTCTTTGGTTCTGATTACGCTCGTTAAGAGAATTAAACTCTGAAAAGCACCAACAAGCGTCAGCAGAACATTAAAAAAAAGAGCTTTTTCAGAATTATTTGTGAGTTTACAATAAAAAATGATTACCAGTGATGTAATGTATAAATATAATCCAATGATATAATATACAGGATTCTGACACTTGCCATTCTGCATAATGAGAACTATTACATAGCACTTTAAGTATTTTGATACTTTATTTACCCTGGTATAAGGTTTATGTAGAGGGAGTTGGTTTACTGTTTACTTTATTCATTCTATTCAGTTTGTAAAAGAAAACTCCATAAATAAAGTATTAAAAAGATGTTGGTACTTTTGTGCTTTTGAACAAGGGGCTTTTACTTACAACAATCTGAATACTTCTTGACGTTCACCATCTCATTATCAGACCGTAGAGCGAGCCAACGTTTGCTAATTAGCACATATTTGGCGAGACTAAAGTATTGGACTGAATGAAATATTGACGAGAGCTGCAACTAATGATTCTTTTCATTATTGTTAAATTTGATGATTATTCTCTCGATTTATCAATTAATCATTTATGTTCACTCCAGCTTCTCAAAGTCTGAGGTTATATTCTAAAATGTCTTATTTCGTCAGTTCAAAACCCAAAAATATGAAGAAAAATGAATAAAACAGATAAAAAGCAGGACATTTCCATATTCAAGAAGCTGAAAACATTTGCTGCCATTCTTTGCATGAAAAAAAACTAGTTTATAGTTTAATCGATTATCAAAATAGTTGATTTTTCTGTCGATTGACTAATTGATTAGACGACTAATCTTAGAAATGTATCCAATTTAGATTAATTTAGCAATTTATCTAATTTCGACCTGATGATGGTGGATGAACAGTTCGGATTAGGATTCATCTTCTGGGGACAAAGAATATTTGTATGGAAAACTAATCAGGTAGTTGAGATATTTCAGTCTGGATCCAAGTAATCAAACTTATCGCGATGAGTTCAGTAAACTCTGTAAAATTCAGCACTAGGCTTTTGAAGCCCTTTAAGCACTTTTATCTTTAAAACTAAAATAAACTATTTTTTTTACAGCTTGCAAACTTTCATAAAGCACAAAACGAAAACTCTCCTCTCCACTTTCCATTCACTATTTTTTATCATTTCTTTGCAAAAAGATGTCTTATTGTACATCCCTGCAGCCATGGATTCACGTTCAGTCTACTGAACAGGTCTTACTGCCCTGAGATGCTCACTTTCCACAACACCAGATATCAGCTTCCCTCACATCCCTACAAACAGTTTCCTTTTTTTACTTCCCATCTTTTTAGGAACAAGCAATTACAGGCAAAAGATCCAAATATGATCAAGTCCGGACACACATTCAACCCAACCTCTCTCTGCGAGTCGGACTGAACTCGGCTCATTTATTTTCCAGCTCTTATCGACTTATTCCTCCTTTTTTTTTTTTTTTTTTTTAAACCTCCATGAAGCAGCATTTGCATTTAAATGCCATTTTTCTTATCCGTCCCAGTTCTGTGTTGACTTCTATGAATAAGAGCCTCAGGTAAACTGCTACAGTGTTCGTTAATGGCCTTTATATATATATATACATATATGAATAAATTCATGTTTTTATACACTTCCATGCTTTAATAGCCGACTCTACTGCAATGCAGCAGAAGCTGGTGTTGTTTCATTGATCTCATTGACACACATTCACTCAACCTACGTTCTCTGCTTAGTTTATGCACATTAAGGACGGAAACGCAGCTTTAAACAGAATCCAGGTTGTTCCTCACCAGGTTAAGGCAATAAATCAGCATATTTAAGCTTTACTAATATTATTGTCAGTGCATCTGGAGAAAATCAACTGCAGTAAACAGGAAAGCTTTAGATTTTGCATCTTCTGGGAAAGCAACCAGACTGAAGCAGCAGGAATTATTCCTTAAAAAGGTAGAAATGAGTCAGCACTTTTTGCACGTCTGGTTTCCTCGTTTGGAAGTCGATGTGTTCTTGGTTAGACGCCTGGAAAAAGGTCTGTGGTTAACAAAATATTCAGATTTTTACATTTAAGTTATTCAATAGTTAAGCTTTCGTTGGGTTTGTAACATACGGAGCCCCGTTTGGAGAAAGAATGCACTGAACTGCTGTGGACGTATTTGAGCCACCTAAAAAAATAAATAATAAAGAAGCAAAGTGCGCATTATGATACAGTATTTAGGATATTTTGACCACTTCACCTTGTCGTTAGAGAGCCCTTTGACATGGAAATGAAGAGGTTAACTGCTCTCAGCAGTCATTTAACCTTGTAGAACATTGATTTGCTTGTATACTTTGCCTCGATCGGTTAGTTTGGGAAAAGTGTTTGTGCAGATTTACATGAAAACTCACACGACCTTGCTTCAAAAAAAAAAAAAAAAAAAAAAAAATCAGAACTACTCCGTGACTCCATTGCAACCGATTTACCCCAAAAAATAACGAGCCACCTCCCCCATTTCTTAAAGGAAAGACTTTCTGCTCTCTTTAAAACCACGCTGACACACAAAACGACTGATTATTCACAGCCAAACTCTCGGTTCCACGTGAGGGGAAACATTAAAAGACAGAAAAATTAACAAAACAAACGAGACATGCTGGTCAAAACACATAATGCCCTGGATTTTTTATTTCATTTCATGACAATTCAAGAGGATCTTTTTAGTCTTTCCCGTGTGTGTGTGTGTGTGTGTTTGAAGGGTCTACAAAAACAAAAAAACTCATGAATCAACCGGGCCATTGGAATGGGCATTGGGATTGTGGTACAGACAAAGAAAAACTACAAGTAGCCTTGTTCAGTACCAAACTCTTCACAGAAGAGAGAGATTTTCATTTTTTAAAAGTTTTTTTTATTTTTAATTGTTTTTTCCCAAATGAAGGCACCCGATAACGTTCACGGCCTTTCAGCCTTCTGGAGAGTTTTCTTTTTTTTTTTTTTTTTTAAAGTAGAGAAAACTTTTTTTTCTTCCTTTTCTCAATTAATACATGTTTTCATCCTTTTTTTTTTTTTTTTTTTTTTTTAATGTAGAAGCTGGAATGATAATAAATGTCAGTTACTGCATTTTTTGTTTTAATACTCCCTTATAGTTTTTTTTTTGTTTTTTTTTAAAGATCAACAAGTAACAAAAGAATGACGTTTTAGCGTGAGGAAAATGAAACTTTATGAATTGTGGGAGATACAAAAATACTTATTTTTTTAAATGATAAGGGGGACTGAGGAAGGGGGGATCATCTTTGAGAGAAAAAGTAAAAATCAAACAAAAGCAGCATCAATAATAAAGAAAAATCATATAGTGCTTAGATGAGTCAGAAGCAGCAATGTCTTCTGGGAAATCACCCCCATTGTTTTGTTACTTGTCTCAGGAATATTATATGTATGGAAGAGCTTTGTGGAAACTGATTAACCAACTGATGCCTACAAACAAATAAATTCACCCCGTCGTCGTCGTCTTCTACCGCCTGAATCTGTTTGAACGCATGTCTCCGTGGATTCGCCATGATACGCGGGGAACGTCGTGGAAGAACGCCGGAAACCAAAAACCGGACGAGCTCCCGGCCATGTTCACAACACCCCCCAAAACAAATACAGAGGTTTTTGTTTTAAAAAAAATCTATCTAAACACTGACTACAGCACGGGGAACAGTGTATAAAAAAAATGATTAAAAAAATTAGAGAAAAACATGAACCGAAAAATAAAACCCTTTGTAAACACGGCACAATAAATAGATCGGCACCATGCATGTGATGACACATTGTTCTGTGGTACAACGTTCACACCTCACACTCGCACCAGTTGCAGTTTGTCGTTTACTCTTTTTTAATTTGGATTTTTTTTTTGTTTTGTTTTTCAATATCTCGAGTGCAAAACATCACAAATGAACAATTTCTGTATTCAAGTAATGTTATATACAAGAACAAGGGGGGGGAGTGGGGAGGGAGGGGCGGTGGTGGTATTACAAATATGCAGTACTGTACATATAATTGCCATATTAAGAATTTACAGACGATCTCTTATTAACAGTAACAAATAGGGGGAATAGGTCTGGTAAGGGGGGGATGGGGAGAAAAAAAAGAAAATTGTACGAGACGAGCATTGCAATTAAGTCCCAAAACGGTTGCCATGGAAACCCAGCCTTTTTTTTTTTTTTTTTTTTTTTGCCGTGCTCATTCCGCCACCACTTTTGCTTTCACCATTAACGAACGATGCATAGCACCTTTTTTGAAAAAAAAAAAAAAAAAAACACTAAACAAAAAAGAAAAAACAACAACAACGACAACGACGACGGCGGCGGCGTTAGGCCTCCCCCGTGCTGCGTTCAGGAGGCTACGTGACCTCCATGGCCACTGTGTTCTCTGATAGACTGTTCAGTGCTGGCTTGTCTTGTTCGTGGTTCTCCCTGAGGAACCAAAAAAAGAAGACAAAAAGAGACACACAGTTAGCATCAGAGTAGTGAAAAGGGTTTCATCAGTGTAGCAATTTAGTTTCGCACTGCAGGAACTTGTACATTTGTTATATGGAGAGTCTCGTGACCTTTTTGATATCAAGTTGTCGCTCACGTTTCTGCTGGAACTGGTGTGTTTTGGATGTTCTGCATTAAAAAAAAGAGGCAGCAATATCTTTAAGGTTAAATAAGTTAATTTAAACTCAAAAGAAACAAGAGCTAGATTTTTTCAAACACAAGTTCTACCCTACAAAATGATGTGTTCGATTGCTACGTAGAAACGCTTTTTTGTTTTTCTAAAAGAGCTCAGATGAGTTTTGTTTATCTGTATTAAAGCCCAACTAAGGACGGAAAAGTGAAAATAAGTTATAACTGGTTCCTATAAAACATTGAACATTTGTGCTTTTTGACGATCTACTTGGCTATTTACCGACCCTTCCTTGTTGTTGCAATGGAACAATGGAACTTCCCTTAAATGACCCTGCCTGGCGTTATCGTCGGGTAGATGATTTATAGTGTATATTATGTCTATGTATCTTTGTTGATGGTGGTGAACCAGTTCATCCTCTCCGCTCCACAGCTCTGCCAGCAGTTCCTTTAAAGTACCTGGAACTTGCATTGAGCAGTAACTGAACTTCAGTTACAAGAACTTCTCAAGGAACTTGTCCCCAAACCGGCGCAGAACAATAGAAACAAAAGCAGAACTTGTGACCGACGGTACATTTCCTAAAGTCCCTGCAGTGGAATAGTACTTTAAATGACACTTTTTAAACTTTCTTCTACAAATAGAACACCGTTTCTCCAATACAAGACAAACTTTCTTTCATAATGTAAACAAAGGCTGGAAAATATTATTTAAAACTCTTGTTTTTGGAATATTTCTCCACACTCTAAGCAGAACACTACTACGTTCATTAAAGTAAACAGAAGGCGTGCACTTCTAGTAACTCCAGCAGGAGTACATCTGGTAAAACGTCAGTAAAGCTAAATATAGTGCTTCATTCATAAAATAAAATCTGCATAGATGATCTTTAACGTCCTCACACTGGTCGCTTGTTTTCCTCACCTGGGCACTATGTCCAGCGGCGAGGCCGAGGCCGTGGTGACCTTGGGTTTCTGACAGTTGGCGGTTGCGGCGGCTGCGTGGGCGAGCTTTAAGGCGGACGTCGACATGGTGGCGCTCAGCGTCCGGGGGGCGTGGACGCGCTTGCCGGCGGGAACACCCAGACGGAGGCTGTTGTTGTTGTTTCCCAGCAGGACCTGAGTGGCGGCGGCGTTAGTGGCGGCGGCGTTGGCGGGGTGGGCGGTGCCGTTGTTGTTACTGTTGGAGCTGGTGGTGGTTGTGGTGCAGGGGTGGTGCAAGGTGGGTGTCGGGTTGGAGGTGGGTGGAGCCTGGGCGGCGGCGGGGGACGCTGTGCTCGAGAGGTGCAAGCCCTTGTAGACACCTGGGGGTGGGGATGGGGTGAGGGTGGGGTGAGGGTGGGGTTTAGAGATGGAAGGTTTCAATTATTAACTGTTTTTTGAGGAAAAATCCTGTTATTCATATTGCAAACTGTTATATATATATATATATATATATATATATATATATATATATATATATATATATATATGGAATATATGTGCTTCAAAGTGTGAATGCTAATCCTTTTAGAATATGTTGAGAATGTTTGTACAGGTATCGAAAAGGTAAAACCAGCTCAATGCATGCATCAACTTTATGAATGTGAATATGAAATAAATATACAAAAAGGTTGTTTATGAGCTGGAATTATGACTTTTCACCAGAATCACAATGAAAAGCAACTATTAGAACAAGAAAGTTTTGAGTAGTTTCTCTTCTTAAAAGAGGAGGACAGGTCCTCGGTCTTTTTCATCTGCAGGATAATCTCAAATGTAAATTCCATTTTTGTCACTTTTCCACGTCTAAAAAAAATGGCGTCTGTTGTTGTCGGGCGGTTTAGTGCTGCAGGTTTCGTTCAGTCTGCTTGGTGTCGTTATCTGCTCCGTCAGATAACGTACTGCAATTACTTCACCCTCATTGTTTGCTTTGTCTGTTCGGTGTCACTGTATTGCAACACTTGGGTGAAGTGCACTTTAAATGTTAAGTGCCTTTAGTTTTTTTTATTACTTTGCGGTTGCATTAGTTTTTTGAAAACACTATATTTTTTATTGTTAGAAGTAATCACAAGCACTTTCACAGTGCTGCTTGTGAATAATCAAGATGGTCAAATGAGCCCTAAAATGCCACAATGTTGAATAAAATAATGCGGAAAATGACTCCGGCTGTTACGGTGTTAGCATATTGTGGAGCTCCCATAATTTCTCAGAAAAATTATTCTTATTATGTTGACTGATGGAGATAGAGGAAGGTCACACTCATGACAGGACGTCACTTTATTTACAGAAGACAGAACGTTCTTGTTTGTCATCTCGTGTCAAATCGGCTCTTTTTCAAATTTGAAGCACTGTTAGGGTCGTCTTACCTGAGGGGGAGAGGACGCCATTGACTCCGCCTCCCAGGGCCTGCTCCTCCTTGGTTTTGAGAGCCAGCAGTTTGTCGGCGGTGGCTAGTGCCGAGGCGGCGAACTGAGCGCTGGCCTGGTCCAAAGTATTCGGCAGGCCCTGTAGAGGAAGAAGAAAAACTGTTAACGTCACTGATGAGAGAAAAAGAAAGTTCAGTTTGAGGAGCAGAAGTGACCCGTAGGACACTGACCTTTGTGCTGTTTGTAGTGGCGGTGCTGTTGGCTTGCTGTTGCATCTGGATCTGCTCCAGCTGCTGTTTCTGCATCAGAGCCAGCTGCTCCTGATGCTGCTGGTACTGTTCGGCTGTGAAAGCTGATAGAGAGAGAGAGAGAGAGAGAGAGAGACAAGAGTTCTTTACAAATCCGGTAATTAGATTCACAGCATCAAAAACATGTTTAAGAAACACTGCATTGTTTCCAAGAAGATTGCAAAGGAAAATCCAGAGACAATGTGATGGTCGTGTCTGATTTAGAGAAACCTCTTTTGTGCCTCGTTTCAACAACTGAGCGTTTCTCGACCATTCGGATCATTAACACCGTTTCTGTGTACATGCGGCACGCTTGTAAACATACAATACGTACACTGCATTTAAGTGTTTGCCCACACCTGCTGTAGCTTCTTGCAATTTAGCATCAGCTCTGTGTGAAACTCATCACTGATGCACGAGGTTGTTTGAAGCCACTGCTTTTCTCACTTTGGAGTAATAATGAAATCTTGTTAAATATATGTTTATTGGTGAATGAAACCACATTTCATTATGTAACTACATTTCTCGTGCTTCCCTTTAGGTCTGTACCACTTGGATTTGACTTTGTGTTCCTTGTCGTTTCTTTTCTGACCATCTAAAAATCCATTAGCACGAGTTTGTGATCATTTCAACCACATAAGCAGGTCACGTCCGGTGCTTCAGTTGGATGTGGTAGTTTCTTGTGTTCATGTTAACTCGTGGTCTTATAAGCATCCCAGTCACTTATCCTACACCATCATCCCTCAAGTCTTTCTTAATTGGCTTTCTATTGATTATAAACTCCTATTCCCACATTTATAGGTATTAACGTGGCCTTGGGGCTCAGTAAAATATTGTTGTTTTTTTTATTCCGTGAGCCGTTCAGTTCTCCACTTCACAGGATCCAGGACTCGGCATCATCTGAAAGTCACAGCTCGTCCTCTAGTGCCGCCTCCATCTGGAACACCCTTCACGCTTCTTTCATTCAACCTGCCACCGTCTCGTTTTAATCAAAAATACTGAACTTATTCACTCAGAAGCGCTGACGACGCAGACTTAACCACTACTGCAGTCTCATGAGTTTCTCTTAAAATCCTCTTCATTACATCTGTATCCTTTAGTTTCTTTATGGTGCAAGCGAATATGTGTTTTCATGCTCATCAAAACATAAACGACTCCTGTAAACTGCTTGTAGCGACATCAAGACACCGACCGCCTGACTGACTGCCCCTCGCAGGGAAAAGCCAACAGGGAGCTGTGGCATTTAGTTTGTATTCCACGCTCCACGCCTCTTTGTCCACACAGCCCTAGCAAACCCTTTGCATCTCATGAATTTATTTATCAAACCCCAGTTTTAATTGACACCGTGTGGACTGGGTGGTGGCGCGAGGTGGCACGCTGTGAATGCAAAGCGGCGGCTGCACCTGATGAACTACAAAAAAAATGTTTGCAATGCAGCTGGAAAGAAGGACCGACACTCAACCTGCAATTAAAGACACTCCCAACAAATAAAAAGACGATGATGATCGCAATCTAGGTAAAAGTAAAAGACAGAGGAAGATGTCGGGGTAAAAGGATGAGCATCCTGAATAGTTCATGGATAGATGTCGACTACTCAGTCTGGATTTCTATTATAATCGCATTTTAGCCTCAAACTGAAGGTGAAATTTCTCAAAATACCATTTTCTCGTTGTGCTTCAGGTATGTCTTTGCCTACAAACACGTTGTACCAACATAAGTGACCATTCAAAAACCACATCAATATCATTTTACAATGTATTTTGATGAAAATGAGAATAATTATGAAGTAAGAAAATCCCTATAAATGATTATAACAAAGGTAAAAGGATGACATTTAGAATTTGATGGTTTACTGACTTCAGAGTAGTTGAAATGATTTTTGGGAAGCTGTCAAAAATGTTTTATAGTCTGGAGCCTTATAGACCAGCTGCTATAATCAAACAAAGGCATCTGTATGTGCCAATATGGATCAAGCAATCAATATCAGCAGCAAAATAAACTTGATCGGGGATCTTTAAAAGTTATATTTTATCCCTTTTTTATTTTGTGCTGATCCGATCTGTGATCCGATCCACTACTCATAATCAAAGCAGAGATGGTGGTCTGACAACATGAGCGCATCCACAATGTGTGTGTGTGTGTGTGTGTGTGTGTGTGTGTGTGTGTGTGTGTGTGTGTGTGTGTGTGTGTGTGTGTGTGTGTGTGTGTGTGCGCGCAGCTAATCCACCTACCAGCAACGGGTGCGGGTGCAGGGACGACCCTCACCGGCCGTTGAGCGCCGTACGGCTGTCCTCCAGCTGTGGAGGCCGAGACCGGTCGCTTCAGGCCTCGACTCAACTTCCTGAATAGCGGGTGGGCGTTGTCCAGCTCGTGTAGTGGTAGTGTCCGTGGTCTAAAGTGCCTCCATCGGCACGACCTTATATTCAACAGTATCTGACTGAGGTCCGTGGAAGAGGGGGAGGAAAGAGAGGAGTTGCAGGAGGAGGAACTTCTGTCCGAGGTATTTGTTTCTGAGGTACTGGCAAACTTGTCGGTGGCCGGCGAGCGTGAAGTGTTTGTAGGAGAAGGAGGCGGCGGCGAAGAGGGGGGAAGAGACAGGTTGAGCATTTCTGGATCCAATCCGTGGAAAACGTTGTCGTAGTCCGTGAACGCCCTGTCCAGCAACACCCTGTGGGAGGAGGAGACAGTCAGGTCTTTTGTTTGGACAATGGGGACACGTCATAAAGATAACTAGCCGCATTTGTCTGTGTTCTCTCTGAGGTTTATGTATTAAAGCTCTCTTCTTACAACTCTTGATTCTAGTAACTATCGGTTATAATTGAGTATTTTACCAATTAATGAAGTTATTGGATAAGAATACTCCTAAGCATGTCTTGTCTGCAAAGAAAAGTTGTCTGCACCTTCGATTTCCTGCTACAGGTCCTGCAAAGCATTTCAAAAGAAAGAAGCTACACATTCAACGAGTGGATAGCGTGGTTAAGCATGTGACAGAAAAACAGAAACTGAACCGACCTGCCACCTCGTCCCACGCGTCGCCGAGCCATGCCAAGGCAGCGCCGCGGCACGGTGAGCGTGGTGAGACTGTAGCGAAAACGAGCTTCCGCCAAGCCGCCATCCCAGGGTCCGCACCACGGCCAGCTCCCCACGCGGTCCTGACGAGTCTGGAGCAGAGAGACACGTTTCATTCTTACCGTCTGGGCACAATACCTCTGATGTCTGATGTCTGACTGGTCGATTTAGGGACCTCGTAAAGACCTCTCAGTCTAAAGAAGTGAACTAAATGCATTGAATATTGAGATAAACTTTAAAAAACACAACTAATATCTCCTGCATGCTTTCACAGCATTTAATAATACAAAAACTCAACGTAGTTACAGTTTCTGTTACAACCAGAGCCTGTAAAGAGCATTTAAATGTATCTACAACCTCAAAATACCCCCTTAAACCCACCATTATGTCAAATGAAAGCTCAAATATGCTTTCTTTTTTTGTATAAATACACCGTCTGGATGACCACAGTACTCACAGCGTAGTACTGGCAGCCTGCCTTCCTGCGAAAGGCGTAGGCACCATCTGGGTCGTTCTCCTCCTCCGCTTCCGATGAGCCTGAGTGCAGCTGTGGACACGCAGAAGGTTAAAAAGGTCAGTGGAAGAGCAGACTTCTTAACAATGAAGAACACCCACTTGTCTCATACGGCTCTGGTAAGGCAGGCAGTACAAGACCGATTAGTTTTTTCAAGTCCCTAAAAAGTGTTTCCAGCATGCGTTGTGTGCTTTTGGATACAACTTGACAAAATCTGAGGTTGTTCTAGCAAGTGTGAGAATGTGCAGCCATGGAAATATATTCTGCAAGTAAAGCAGTTTCATTATCTTTGAATGTTCTCATCTGTTTTATGCAAAATCGGAGGCACAGATTTGGAGGTTTTCAAAGATATTTTTTCCTAGTTCCACTTTTTAAAATCAGCTCACAAAAATTGAGACCAACTAACTAATGCATGGAGAAAAAGTGTCAGTTTGCTGGCTGAGAATATATTACGAAGGGAATTTACTTGAAGACACCCAACAAAAAAAAACATCTACAAACTGTAATACGAGCAGCCGTGCGTTTTCTGCATAGAGTGCTTGGCTTTGCGTGAACGATTCGTTTTATTTCCTCGAGTCGTGCACGTACCTGGGAGAAGGGCTCGTCGTCCGAGCTGGGGAAGTCGTACTGGTTCAGGTCCTTGGCATTGAAGACGGCGGGACCCGGATGGTGGGCGGCGCCTGACGAGAGCGGCAACGCCTTCGGCTTCTTCACGTACGGCCTCTTCTGCCGGGGAACTTCCGTCTTCTCGGGCTGAAAGAAGAGATTAACTATGAGACTTTGGACCTCCTTAGAAGCACACCTTAAGATACTACAGGCTATATTTAATCTTGCATGCAGGTCAAAATATTGAATTTAAAAACGCATTCTATCTGTTTCTAGTGGCGGAAAACACATAAAAACTTGCACAAATAGTACAATATACATAAATACAGCAATGTGGCCCTTTTCTTGTATAAATAAACACTCTTCTGTCTTACGTTTGTAGAGACGACAAATTCTGACTTTCTCTAATTGACACAGTCCACAGTCAGGACCCTGAACTTAATAACGAGCCTCACCTTGGACTTGTTGTCCTTGAGGTCCATGTGGTCCTGGTGTCGGTACTGGTTGGTGACTGGGACCAGGGGAATGATCTGCGGCCTCACCAGCGCCCGTTCAGCCAAAACCTCCGCCATGACCTCACCGCTGTAGTCTGACATGACGTTCCTGGAAGAGAAAAGACGAGAAAAAAACATCCCTTAACTGTCTAAACCTTTCAAAACATTTATTTTGGAAAGAAAAAAAAACAGACAAATGGAAAGTTTTAACTGTTCTTTTATCTCAGTTTAACAGTCTTGAGCAAACGTCCTTTACTGCTGTCTGACTGCTACTAGGTTTATCTTTAGGTTCTAATGCATTGTGTGTTTTCAGGCTCACCTCTTCTCAAAGATCTCCAGTGTGAGGTGCAGCAGCTCTCTCTTGCTCTTCTCCCTCCTTTTGATCATCTCCAGGATGGTGACGGCTCGGCTGAGATCCCTGCGCAGCTTCAGCATCTTCTCGTAGGACGCCTCGTCGTTCTTGCGGTTCTGAGTGGTGAAGGAGGAGAAAGATATAAGCAACACTGAAGAAGAACAAGCCACGATGACTGAATGTTAAATGTATGAAAATCACTATCTAGTGCTTCGAGTCTCTCAAAACCAGCAGTTATTTTAATAATTCTGATAATTCTTATGAAGTTTGCAGATATTTGAACGTTTAAAATGCATTACATGTTGATTAATGTGCATAAAATGTGAAAAAGCAACATCTGGTGGGTTTGCAACCCTCCTTTGTTATACAAGTAGTTAGAATAAAGATCAAAGTTACCACTAAGACTAAAATTCTTCAAATGACCACTTGGTGGCATAAACATCCTTCAGAAGAAAGTTGAGAGGAAACTACAGATTCATGGAGTCTGTTCAGCAGTGTAGCATCACTAAGTCAGGAAAACCTACTGGAGTCTATGTAAAAGTAATAGTTTTATATTTCTATCTGGTTACTTAGTACGGATGGGCGTACCCATATATTTAACAATACAGGGATTGTCCTGTAAATTTGATTAACAAATTGTTTTAAATAACCGTAACTGTACTTTATTAGATTTGATTATTGCCTTCTCTTATTTGGAACTTCCATACAAACAAGAACAACCTCACACACAAACAAACAAAAATCCCAACAGTAAAAGCTCATTTCTTTGAAAAATGGAAGAAACAATCTTCTAAAAAGGTTTGAAGTTTAACAGGTGCACATAAATAGCAGCCTGACTTCACACAGTGTCTTATAAACGGTGTTCCTCCTCATGATGGAACCACAGTTCCTCCTCATATTGGGTTGAGCTGCCTCCTCCTGCTCTGCATTTACAACTTGACTTGCGACACCTTGTGAGAACAAATACCCAACCCTAGTTTGACGGGAGTATATTTTATCTGACTTTTATCTTAAGTTATGGAATGTTATTGCAGGCATGGAGTTCACGTCTCTTTCCGACGTCAGGGACTTCAGTCTCTTTGTGGATGAACAATAAGACAATCAACCGCTGAGCCTCCATCAATCACCAGCTCACAGCGAAGCTTGTTGAGCAGACAAATGGAGGAAAAAATAAATATGCTTTTACTTTTAAAAGCATATTCATTAACGGTCAAGACCTTCACAGCATTAGTAAAAGCTGAGCCGAGTGTCTCACACAAAGCTGGGTCAGTAAGGAGCTGTTCATTGATTGTGTGACAGCATTCCTGTCGGGTTCACTGACAGAATACAATCAATATAATCGTCTACGTCACAGGTTGGCCAGCGTTTACGAAACGTCAAAACCGGATTAGGCTCATCTGACCGAGCTTCACAAAAGACAGCGGCTCAGCAGAATGTTATCACTGTGAGAAAACCATTTCATGCCAAGAGGAAGCCTGTCAAACATGAAATATGTCCCGCAACAAGGATTTAAATGACACATTATCTCTTCCCCATTTGTGATCATGTTGCCGCTAAATCACACGAGCAACTGCACAATGCAACAGCTAACAAGAGCCATCATTTTAGCCTTAAACCAAAAAGAATACACAGTGATGGATGCGCTATGAGTCACATACAAACAGCCCATCAAACCCAGAGCGTTGAGTCGACTGACCTTCCTGGTTTGCATCTTCTCGGTGCGCCGTCGGAAGGCCACGTAGGGGTCACTGGTGCTGGAGCCGTCCCGTTTCTCCTGCTTGACGTTGGGGATGAGACAGTTGGCTCGGCTGTTTTTCCTCTTGCGGCTCCAGTAGTCGAAGACCTCCTTGATGAGCTCGTCGTCCTCCTTCAGCAGCAGTTTGGCCTCCGGGAGGCTCACCGCCTTAAAAAAAACAGACACAGACAGGAGTTACATTAGTGATAAATAAAAGAGACTGATCTGTTATGGAGGGCTTTCGTGCTCATACACTTTTTTTTTTTTTTTTTTTTTTTTTTTTTTTTTTTTTTTTACAAAAGGTCATTTTGCATTTCTCTGCCCACCTGCTGCCCACTGCCTTTCTCCAGCCGGTCAATCATCTCCTCAAACTGCAGGAAGCTGATCTCCATCTTCTTTTTCAGCTTGTTGACGAACGCGTCGTCTTCCGAGTCGAGGTCGTAGTCCGGCTGCTCCGTGTCCAAGCTGAAAGCTGCAGGGAGGAAAGGAATCGTGGATAGATGAAGATAGATTGCGGATTTGTGATCAATGCAAAGCTTAAGGTTGTTGTTGTAATCTGCTTATAAAAGATGAAGAAAATAACTCATTCACCCGTCTGTTTTTAAAATGTAATGCCACATTTGCACGTTTTTTTTTTTTAAATTGAATTTGTGTTCCTGCACTGTTTTTCCCGCTTTTGTAATCTCCATATCAAGACAAGCATTTGGTGCAACCGCCCTCATGTTCACTTTGAACTTCTTAAATTGACCATTTTGGTGTTTAGCTTATCCTTTAATCCAAAGTGATAGGAGCTCTCCACTCCGACTCCACAGCACACAGAACGTTGAAAGTCAGAATTCATCTTAATTGGTCTGGTAATGACTGAAGGCACTGCCTGCAGCGCTACAAAGCAAAACAAATATCAAATAAAAACTTTCTATGAACCCTGACTTTTAGTTATTGTTGGCACCAAAACTCACGAGAAAGTGAAGTCTGTGTGCAGCCGACAGCGGATCCCATAAAAACTCACTTTCATGACTTAACAAGACAGATGGATGAAAAGAAGAAATAAACGTCCTTCCAATACTGACTTTTATGTCAGATATACAGACAGTTGCTTAGCAACATGACTGTCAAGGCCAGTCTGTACCACACATGTATTTTCAGGGCACAGTGTTTAGCGTTTGTGCTGGCAAGTCACATAACTGATGTACAAAGAAATACAATACATAAGCAAGTTTAGCACCTATTTTTAAGTATTTTTATGACAATGTTTTTAACACTGCTGTGTACTGAAGATCAAAATGCATCCTGACTTATGACACAAACTGTCCGGCAAATAAATGTAAGCATAAAAATCAAAACATTCAGTGCTAGACTGCTTACAGATATTGACCAGTGTCCCACTACTACACACTATGAAACAGACAAAATGTGCATTTTTAAATAGCTTAATTTGCTGCCCAAAACCCAGCGATTAAAAACACTGACCATTTTACAAAACAGCACAAATGCTTTAAGCTGAGAGAAACTAAGAATTGAGAAACAGTTTTTCGATACAGCTGAAAAAAAAGGTGTAAACTAGTGCAATGGAAAACCCACAAGGGGTTTATGTTGAGGGCAACATGCCTAGTTCTATCATCAAAAACAGTTGCACCTCAGTTGCCACCGTTTAGTTTACACACAAAGTACAAGTCGCCGAGCCGACAGAGCTGCAGCATCCACGGGAAAAAACAGAGCGGAGCTTCTGTGTTCATCAATAAATGATCAAACCTGGTGCGGTTCCTTTCTGCAGACGATAGAATATTCATTATACCACACAGGACTAATGTTCCCTCACCTGACTAGAATAAATAACACCACCACCCAGCAACTGTTGGATAATACGGTTAGGGACACGCTAGATGATTATCAGGCGATTATCAGGCATAATTACATCACATTTATCCCTCCAGGCGACTGAAAGCATAAGGACTGACTGGAAAAAAACAATTGTATAGATAATCTGTTTTCATCCAACCTCACAGACTGACAAGACACATTATTGGACAGTTCAATAGAGTCTGCATTAATGTGTATATGAAAGTGTACTTTCATTTTTCTCTGCCCTTTGGTAATGCTCTAGAGTGTAAGCATATGTCTGACTCAAAAGACAAACATGCAAAAGTGTTCCACTCACTGTGCTTTAGCTTTTAAAGTCTTCTAGGTTCGTCTCAAGCCTCAGTGACCCACGAGGCGGTCGCGTCAGAAAACCACGTCAATTAAATTCAAAAGAACCTCAAAACTCACAGTGGGAACGCTCCCGAAACCAGACATGCACAGCTTCAATGAGAGCAAAACAATGTGCAGACTGGAGTAAACGCTGCTTCATCCTAAAGTCAGCAAATTTTGAAAAGTCCCCCCCCCCAATTTTCTATCTTAATTTTTGTGTGGAAACAAAAGAGAAAAAAAAGTAGATTTATGAACGGTCGCCTTGTGAAATGACAAAATGCCATAAAAAAGAGGCGCACTCACACCTGGACAACAGACAGATTTTTAAACAAATTCAATATTTTCAAAACCTGGAAAACATTGAATTTTCTACACGTTTCAGACCGTCTAGACCTCTGAAGAAACCTTGAAATTAGTCAGAACAAAACATTTGTCATTTGAGGACTGCGACTGATAACAGCATCCAGCAAATTGCTTTCCTTTGAGAAACAATCACGGCAACCACTTGTGACACAGGCATGGTTACTGAACTAAGCAATCTAGCCAACTCACTTTCTTTGATATCATTACTGAACCGGGCAATCTCACAAACTCATTTACTTCGACAAACATGTGACAACTCAGTCGGAGCTCATAAAAACACATGGCCGACGCCATAAAATGGATGAATAGCGAGCGGTCTGAAACAACAGACCACATTCAGTACCTGTGAGTTCCTGAGTGACTGAATGGACGTGTAGTTGACAAAATAACATCTAATGAAATGATAATGGTCTCATGTTTACAAATAAAAAACACTAATGTGAAATATTCTCCTTATTGCAAATTATAATTTTGATCAACGACCCCAAAGTGTCACTTTATGCATTCAAAATAATTGAAGCAAACACCATTACAGCCTAATGAAACGGCCGAGGTCTCTGAATTTGTTACATCAAACTCATTTTCTCCGCTTTCGGCGTCACAAATTTGCCATTAGAGGAGCCCACTTACGCTGTATGTGAATTAGCTGCTTTGGCATCTTGAACTCCCCGGGGTAGAGGGATTCGTAGTAGGTGATGTTGCTCTCCGCCTCGGGCACCGGGATGACCATGTTGTCCCGCTTCTCGCCGTATACCTGCTGCGCCGAGATGGCCCGCTGGAGATGGTGTTCCTGCAGAGACAAAGACGGGGAGGTGAGACACCCGAACCGCTGAGCAGCGTTTCCCGTAATGCTGAATGTAAGATTCCTAATATCATAAATACAGACGCTCTGCTTTCTTTGACGACGTATTGATAAAATGTCCCGTCTCTACTGGCAGCTGAGATAAGAAACACGGAAGCTACGACTGGTGAGGAAACCATTACAAGACGTGTTCGGGGGTATTTGAGGTCAAGCCTTCTTCCAGCTACAAAAGCAGTTTAGAGCCACATGATCGTATCCAGTCTGCCACCCACGACCTGCACATCATGTTCAGCCCACTGATGTGATGGTAATATAGGTTACCGCATGTTGTAGCTGTGGACGTAGCAGTGCTGTGAAAGCTAACTTCGGCTTAGACCCACTTTGGTTGGAACAGTTAGTCTCATGTTTGTGACAAGCCACCAAAGAAATGACAACTTAAAAAGCAAGATTCTGGATTAAATGCTGGTGACTCCCAGCTGACAGTTGTTAAGATAGTATCAATATGAAGGCAATAAAAAAAAAAAAGAAGCTTGGTATCGATGTGATACGATGCGGTGGACTACAGCTTAATTCAGATACACTTGCATTGAGAAATAGACCATTTATAGAAAAACTGTTCATCCAAGCAGCAAAATGACGCATAGATCATCCAGGCTAATACAAAAATCGGTAACCGCATAACATATCTGCCAAGTTTCAACAAACTACAGTAGAGAAACTAAAAGACAATCTTATCTTGCAACATGCTCACACCAGCCATGGCGCCATAATCGAGCCGGGGGGGGGTGAGTTAAGTCAGGCGCGATTGTCTTCAAACTTGCCTTAATTTTAACCTAAAATACACACCTGTACTGTCTCGTGACTGTATCTTGCATTGTTGTCCGACTACAGTAAGTGTCTCAGTGACCACATTTTGCCTTATGAGACACACCGACAAAAACAATACCAGAGTTGCCGTCACAGCTGGTAATTAATGAGTTTGAGGTAATTAAACACTTCATAGTTTTTCCCACCAAAGAGCACCAACAAATGTATCAAGTACATCTCTGGGTCACAATCTAAGAAAGAACAAAACAAATCTAAATCGGATCAAAGTTGTCTGTTTATATTATGAGATTGTTAAAAAGAAATCGCTACATCATTATTGGACTTTTAAACTCGCATATATTCATAGTGTCCATAATCCAGTATTGATGGGGATATGCTGTAGATCTGCATAGATATGATTCGATCTCACTCGTCAGTAAAAGACACACAGATGTGAATGAGTTAAGGATTTTAACACATGAAACAGCTGATGTTTTATCATATTTAAATAAACAAATATCTTCAGAAGTCTACAGAAAAGTTCAAACTACTGCAGGGGGATATTCTCCTTCTCTCTACCAGAAACATTTGCAACTGTCATCCATAACTACGGTGCAACACACAGAGCAAAACAACAACAACAACAACCTGTATGACTATTTCATTTTGCCGTCTCAATATTCACAATAAGATTTAAAACGGCAAAATCCAAATCTTTACAAAAAGGGATGCAACAAAACGCAATCCAAGAAAACTAAACATCACAACATTGCATTACAATATTATTAAGCCTGCTACACTCTAGATAATGGTAAATAAGTCTAGAATGATTCATAAAGGCTGCATGGAGACGATTCAGAACCTGCCATCTAATCACCACCATCTCAAAAGAGCACAAACACAGAGGACACCGATTTTGTCAGTTGGCCTTATCTACCCGCCACAAGTGTGACGAGAGCCAAGCCGGTTGTTGGGAAATGTGCCGGAAGAAAGGCAGGATGGCAGACTAACTGGTTTGCTGGCGGGCAGCTTGCCTGAACGCTTCCAGTCAGTCAGTCAGTCAGTCAGTCGTAGTAGTAGAGCTGGGCGCCGAGCCGCTGGCAGGCAGTCTGTCAACACGACAGCGTGCTGCCGGCCTCGTACGGCCGCGCTCTGGCAAAAGAAGGTGTGTAGTTATTGTTTTCCCTGCGACTGTCAGAGACACGGGGGAGGAGGAAGCGAGAGAGTATCTGTGCCGAGGGAAGCTAGACAGAGTGAGTGAGTGAGTGAAAAAGAAAGTATGTGTTTCTGAGCTTATATGAATGAGTGGGACACTGTACGAAACTGTCTTTTTTCCAAAGAAAACATTTGTTTACTGCAAAAACAACCACTTAGAGTGAGTCATAGCGGAGTCACCTTTGTCTCACGGATAAATAAAAGAGAGCTTCATTAGGTCTCATTATCAATCTGAATCTGAGTCTTAACTTCATGAAGTTTTGTCAGGTTCACCTCAAGTGATGCTGCCACAAAACTCAAATCTACAACAAACCCTTACAAAGTCACAGCTTCTTTTTCAACAGGTTAGCATTTAAACTGGCTATTAAAGTTGGCCGATTGTTTCTATTTTCATATAATCTAATCGTGGTTACTCAACATCAACGATGGGCAACAAGTTATTCACGTGACAGCTTGACGCTTTGAAATATCAGAACCTTTCTACAAGCAATACAGTTAAAGTCACGTGATGAGAGAGTGATTGTATCTATATTATCATTTATTTTTATTTTATCTATTTAATAGAAATGTCTCAGCAGAGTTTCCCTTTTAAAATGCTGTGTGTCTGCTTGGGGCAATAATATCACAGCACCAGGTTGTTATCATTTCCAAAATTCACAACATGTTCTTATCGAACAAACTTGCAAAAACAACATTTTCAAAAATGTCCAAAAACTCTCTCCCACCTGCACACACCTGGAATAACAAGGGTCTAGCAGCAATCTTACAGAACCGTAAATCACATTTATACAACCACGATAAAACAAAATCATATTTTCCTAATTTATTTAGGGTGATAGACTCGGTGTAAACTTTCGAAAGCTTCATTCGAAAACCTTTACATGTAAAAATGACATACTATGACATCTATATCCATAATGTTAACCACATTTATGGAGAACAGAGCAAAGTTTTGTTAGATTGCATCTTAGTTCTAAGAGTAAGCTGGTTAAAATGGCCCTAATAAACAATACACAATCCAATAACCAATCAAAAGTTTACTGAATGATGCTACTATGGCTAGCTTATGTCGGAGTATCATATCATATGCAAGCAACCGTCTTCCAAACCTTCATGGTCAGCTACAGTGTCCAACTACCTTGTTAGCAGCGTTTCACAAAGTGTTGGGAATGATTCTTGGTTGGCTTCATTAAGCCTCGTTGCAACTGCACTTCAAAAAAACAAATCACAAGTCGGGTTTGTCAATATACAGATACAACCGTGGAATGTCCATGACAAACCATATATAGATACAATAACCATATGGGAATGTTGTTGACCAATATAATATCAAGGTGCCCCATCACACTGATGACAAACATCCTGTAAACCCAACAGTTGGAATTAAACACACACAGATGTCATATAATTACTACAGAGGTATCCAACAGTATGCAATAGGGTTGGCATACAAACATCTGTTTTCCCCAATCCGGACAGCTGCACTTCCATTAGGAAAGAGGGAAACACTTAACTACACCGTATAAAAAGGCTTTGATGTCCATGTGATTCAGTCTGCACTATGAAACTTGAATTTGCCCGTGTATCACCTAGATTGGTATACATTTATTTATCAATCAATTCTAAAAACGTAATTCAGAACCTACTTTAACAGAGCGGCACTATAGTAGCACCGTGCCCTTTTAATAGTCGAACACATCCATATAAAACAAGGGTTAATAATCTTGAGAATCTAGTAAATACGCTAGATTGAAGCAAAGATATTCAACTGACAAAGAAACGCCACATGTTGCCAACTCTTTTCCAATGAAGGTAGCTATTAGCACTAGCTCCAAAAGGCACCAAATCTACCAAGAAAACCGCCATGTCAGCAACAATGACATCCGTCCCTTAAGGCCTCCCTCACTATGACAAGAAACCAAAAACATGGCTATTGTTAGTACTAACATCTGTCGAACTAACAGTATGCAGAAAAATGTTTTAGAAGATTGCCAACCGTAGCTATATCTTCAACATCTGAACGAACAATAAAACGGTTGTTACAGGTCTGGTTGAATAAGCTGCCCCATATATCAATAACCAATGTATTTTACTGTAACATTACTTTTAGTTGATTTTAAAAAAGGTCAGTTCTTCAGCTTAGTTCTTAATGTGAGCTTCACTTGGTAACACATGATGGCAAGAGGAAAGAATTGGAACAGCCAACAGTTTCACTGGGTTACATCAGTGTGCCGTTTCTCAGAAACACATCCAGCAAAACCGAAGTTGAATTCTGCCAAACACGCATCAATCTGAGTGAAGCAGCACAAAGAAACCATTTCAATGCTTTGCAGTTTTTAACCAGATAATCTTTGACACTTTCATAGAGAAATTGCAAATACACAGCAGTATTTCACTGCATTCAGTGCAGGTGTATCTACTCTTTATGGTCGGTGGAAAAACAAATTCAATTGAGCGATTCTAAGCTAAAAACATTATGTATCCTATCTAACTTTAATTACACTTCAGTATCAGGGTAACTCATTACAGCATTAAAACGGTATTGTTGCACAAGTGCACAATTTGGCAAAAAAGTCTAATTTTTGAAAAGGTCCTAATCAGTTTTTACTGATCAATTCAGTAATTTCAACCATCCTGATATCGGCGTAAACAGTCTAAAATTCTAAATGTTATCGTTTGTCAGTTATGGTATTTGCATAAAAAACAAATCAAATAAGGAAATAAATTTCAGTATTTACATTTAATTACTTAGTTTGTTGGCGATAGATATAGAGTCCATTGTTTTTTGTTTTTTTTAAGCTTTCGCTACTTCTCTACATGATGGTGCTGTTTCCATAGAGGTGCATGACTGCTTATTTTGGATATGGCGGTTGTGACAAGAAAAACAAGCTTGACTTCTCTCTTCACTTATGCCAAAGTACTTCCACACCAACATGTTGCGTGCGTTTGGCTAAGATGTAACTGTGCCGCTGTGTGACTGCGTAAAAAACATAATGAGTCACATAAAAACAAGTGTTCACTTGCAACCCCAAAATAAATCGTATGAACGCGTCTAATCAGTCACCAATCAGCTGAAAAACTGCCGGTTTCTAATCAAAAATAATGACTTCTCAATATGAAAACTACTTTTATTTTTACCGCTTTTTTGCTACTGGCAAAATCAACTGGTGACCATCAGTTCACCATCAACAAAACAAAAATAGAGGATGCCAAAGAAGCAGAAAAGTAAACTTTTTGATGTGCGACCTTCAGTATACAATCACATTGTTGGTAGTCATCTGGAACACTTCCTGTATCGGTCTGTTTTTATTGCGTCCCAGAGCACCGTGTTCATCAACGCCATTTGGACCACGAGTTTGGACCTTGGGGCTACTAATCTTCTACACAGCGTGTTAAACCAGAGGCGAGTGATTTGTAACTTTTACGTTCATAGCGGCATATGCTCCGGCAATCTGCTCCGAGGACGAAGCTGCTGTGGACGAGCCTTTTCAGTTTTACTCAGTGCTTCCTTTAGGCTTCTCCACACAAAACTCTTAACACATTCAAGTGCAGCATTTACTGCGACCCCCACCCGTGCAGTTACGCTTGCATCACTGCCACGTTCCTATCAGACTCCCACCAAATCACTCCCAACAGCGAACGGCCAAACTTCCGCATCAACGTCCTCGAGGCTCTCCACAATAAGGGGGGAGGAAAAAAATAATAATAATAATAAAAATCAAAAACGGCCTCGAGCAAAAAAACATGTTTGCTGCCAAATCTAATCAAGCAATGTGTTTGTTTACTTTTCCCGGGCCGCCGCTATTGGCTGGAGAATAAACAGACTTAGATTGAGGTGAACAGCCAGAATACAGAGCATTAAACGGTGCCCTCACTCACACAAATAGCCTTTTAAAATGACCACATCGATCACTGTCGGTCTGCTGAGGCGGCCACAGCCTCCTCCGCCTTAGACAGCTACTGTCCCAGACACTGTCAACGCCACTTTACATGACAGCATTACCAATCCGTTTTCGATTGCACCGCTCTGGAGAGGACGGTTTTTGAACAACCGGTGTAACTGGGATGGGAAATCAAGCAGCACACAAACCAGTATGAGCTAGCTCTGCCCAGCTGTTTAAGAGAATGAGCATGAATTGAGAAACTTTCCATGACACAACACTGCCGAGATAGAAACTAAATATGTTTTTCCATTTTTCCCCCAACCTTGAGCCCACTATTGCATAATAATGACGTGAAAACAATTCCCGAGGCTTCTATGCGTGAGCCAATGACTGGAAAAATTGCTAAATTCACAGGTCATTCTCAGAATATGTTCCTTTTTAGGCTGGTCTATAAATGTTGGGTTTGATTCAAGAAGCTGCCTGGAGGCTGGTGCTTATTTCCCACGCTGCCACAAACACAGACGTCAATACAAAAAACTGTCAACAGTGAAAGTAAAAGTTGGGGGGGGGGAAACAGCTGACAAAAGGTCACTTTCAGTTTCACAACACACAGGCTGCAGAGACTTTGGACAGGTGACATGTCCCACATTCCCACCCAGCGAGGTCACATGCGGAGTAAACTGGTGGCCTGCCAGAAAATGTGTGTTTGTTAGCGTCGTTGGGCGAGATACAAGAACGCCGTCTGGCAGAGAGGCAACCCAAACAGATGCCTGCGGGGTTCCCACCGGGGCCGCAGACACCGACCTCACTTTGACCCAAATGTAAACACAAGACAAAAGAAAAAAAGCGTTTAGGTCCAAAACAAACAAAGCCGCACGTGCTGAGGGAGTTTTGGTGATGATGTAACCCACACACACAGCCTGTAAATTACTAAAACACATGCTTGACTGAGCGAAAAGGCAGGTCGAGAAGCAACAGAGAAGAGTGTGTGTTCACTAAAAGGTCAAAACAAACTGCTGAATGTAGGATTCAGAAAGTGTCTCTGTGGTCGGAGTTCAACAGCTCTTTCCTAGCAGAGTTGGGAAGTTCAAGGACACTAAACACACGTTGCATATCTTCAGAAATGCCACATGTGTTGATTAAATTGTGAAGGATTAGGGATGAAAAACCAGAAATGCACATGCACTTGCAGCACAATAAAGCGACGCAGAGTGCTGATCTACCAGCAACAATTCAAAACCATATACTCCCCCATCTGGGCTTAACACTTGCCGTGGGAATTCAGAGCAGACAGCGGGCCTCGGCCTACCTCTTATGATAATCTGACGGTTACATAACGGAGACCTTCAGCAGCCCCCCCCCCCCCCCTGATCTCCCGAGCGCCACGTGCCGCCGGTCTGCCAGCCTGCTGTGCCATCTGACACACTGAACCCCTGACACCGATCCGGAGAAGGACCGGCATGCTGACTGCAACACGCTGAATAATAATAGCATCCACCAGGGACATCTGGAGTGATATTACCCCGGTTTCTGCCTGCCCTTATATTTAAAATATCCCAAGACTGCTGGGTCAGCTACAAAAACAACATCAATACTCTGGGAGAAGATGTCTTGCTAAGAGAAGAGAGAATAAAAAAGGGGAGGATGTGTAATAAATGAAACATGTATAGAACAATACATTTCCCACGGGGTGCGTCTTAAAGATAACCTGAACACACAGCATTACCAAGAGCAGGAAGCAGACTGTTTATTTACCTGCCTCCCCGAAATTCACCTGAAAACATCATCATCTCTCCAGGAAACTGGCACTGCCATATTACAATAAAACTTAAATCAAAAGATATAGCCAATTATCTGCCCGAAATAGCCACATTTATTCATTTAAAAACATAGAAGTAATGGTAGATATTGCTTTGTGGGTGTGATTCAATGGTCCAATCTGTAAAACACTTGGAAACCATTGCAATCACCAACAGACCACCTTGTAACCAGGAGAAACCCCCATGTAGGATGTCAATATGTCCAGTTTAAGTGATGTTAAATAGCAAGCAGGATATGAATAACCCACTGTTCAAACACTGGTGCAATAACTGCACGACAACAGCTGCATTATACAAATACAGTCAACGAACACATCCTCCATAAACAAACAAACATGCAGAGAACCTGCACTAAAGCAATATATGTCAATATGGATATTAATGTGAGGGTATTCTGTTTATATATACTGTATATAATATGTTTTTCCCCTCCAAGCATGGCTGCAGTGTTGACATTTGTGCCTGCTAGGACACATATAATCAAAACACCACTAGATCCCCCTTGTAGGATGTCAATATGTGGAGAAACAACTCCAGTTTAAGTTGCACAAATAACTTAATGTTAAATAAGCAAACACACTGGTGCAAGAACTGCATAACAGCTGCATTATACATCCATAAACATGCAGAAAACCTGCATTAAAGCAATATATGTCAATATGGATACTACTATGAGGATATAATGTATATATTCTGTTTATATATTCTGTATATAATATGTTTTTTTCCTCCATGCATGGCTGCAGTGTTGACACTTGTGTCTGCTAGGCCACATATAATCAAAACACCACTAGCTCCCACTTGCAACCTTGTTCACAGGAGAAACTCCCTTGTAGGATGTCAATATGTGGAGAAAAGACCCCAGTTTAAGTTGCACAAAACTGGAATGTTAAATAAGCAGGATATGGATAACACACTGGTGCAAGAACTGCATGACAACAGCTGCATTATACATCCATAAACCTGCAGAGAACCTGCATTAAAGCAATATATGTCAATATGGATATTAATATGAGGATATTCTGTTTATATATCCTGTAAAATATGTTTTTTTCTTCCATGCATGGCTGCAGTGTTGACATTTGTGCCTGCTAGGCCACATATAATCAAAACACCACTAGCTCCCCCTTGTAGGATGTCAATATGTGGAGAAACAACTCCAGTTTAAGTTGCACAAAACTGGAATGTTAAATAAGCAAACACACTGGTGCAAGAACTGCATGACAACAGCTGCATTATACATCCATAAACATGCAGAAAAAAACCTGCAATATATGTCAATATGGATACTAATATGAGGATATTCTGTTTATATATAATACTAGATCCCACTTGTAGGATGTCAATATGTGGAGAAACAACTCCAGTTTAAGTTGCACAAAACTGATATTAAATAACAAACACTGGTGCAACAACAGCTGCATTATACATCCATAAACCTGCAGAAAACCTGCATTAAAGCAATATATGTCAATATGGATACTACTATGAGGATATAATGTATATATTCTGTTTATATATTCTGTATATAATGTGTATTGTTCCTCCATGCATGGCTGCAGTGTTGACATTTGTGCCTCCTATAATTAAACACCACTAGCTCCCCCTTGCCCTGGTCCCTTGCAATTACTCCAACACAAGGCCCAGTTCTGACAGACAGGACACAAAATGGCGGCCTGGCCTAAGTCACATGACTCCTTTGTGCTCAGAAAAAAAAAGAAAAAAGAAAAAAGAAAAAGAAAATCTCCCTCACGCACAAAATAAACCGTCCGTTTTTTTTTTTTTATTCCCGCCAAGACACAGAACGTCAACCGTTGAAGACGAAGACGAAGAAGACGGAGAAGAAGAAGAAGGGGGGGGGGGAAAAAAAAAAAAAAATGGCGGCCATTTTGTGAAAGCTTGCGCAGGAGAAGAAGACGAAAAAAAAAAAAAAAAAAAAAAAAAAAAAAAAAAAAAAAAAAAAAAAAAAAAAAAAAACCGGACGCCATTTATCGCATGAGAATCACATTTAAATCATTTTTTAACATTTTTCTGAAAAAAAAAAAAAAAAAAAAAAAAAAAAAAAAGCCTACCGACTCCTCTTCCTTCTCCATCCCCGTCGGCATCTGCGGCACGGCCCGGTTGATGGACGCGTACTCATGCAGGTCGGGCAGGTCCTCGCAGCGGAACACGGGCAGAGGCTTGGACGCGTCCAGCGCCCGCGCCCGAAACGACAGCTTACTCATGGTCTCCTCACAGGTCGGGACGCAGCGTGGATCTCTCGGAGGTGCAGCTCTTCGCGGCGGCGCCGGGCGGAGCGTTCATGGATGTTTCTGTGCGGTTGTCGGGAAAACAAAAAAAAAAAAAAAAAAAAAAAAAAAATGGTGGCTGTGTTTTTCAAAAAAAAAAAAAAAAAAAAAAAAAAAAAAAAGGGCGTCGCCAACGGAGCCTGGGGGGAGGGGGGGGAGGGGGTGAAGAGACGAAGGCCCGGGTCTCGGTCGCTCTCTCTCGGACTGTTTTTCTCCGACGCTCCGCTCTCTCCCCGACCGTTGGTTCAGTGCGCCATGGACAACATGGCGGACATTTAAAACTCTTTTGCTCTGGTTTCGCTCGCAGCGGTCCAACCCCCAGTTCGCGGACCGACCATTCGCGCACCATCCCGGGCGCTTGCGCGTTGCGGGGGTGGGGGGAAGGGGTCACTGGTGGTGGTTTATTTATTTATTTATTTATTTATTTATTTTATTTTATTGCAGAACTAAACTACACGCACGTTGGAGGTTAACGTTATGGATGATAAATATATATATATATATATATATATATATATATACAGAATTAATGATTTTTTTAAAAAACGGGTAAAAAAAAAAAAACCAAACAACTTATATTACATTATTTACAAAAACAGAAATATATAATATATATATATATATATATATATATATATATATATGTTAGAGAGATACAATGAAAAATAAAAATAGAGACGTTATATAAAAAATAGAAATACTGAATTAGTGATTTAAAAAAAAGAAGGTAAAAACCCCCACAAATAACTTAAAAATAAAATAGTTAAAAATCAAACAAATAACTTAATTAAAAATAAATAATAATAATAATTTATATTACATTATTTATAAAATACAGAATTAATGATTTTTTTAAAAAATGGGTAAAAAAACCAAACAACTTATATTACATTATTTACAAAAACAGAATTAATGATTTAAAAAAAAAAAAAGGTATATATATATATATATATATATATATATATATATATATAGTTAGATACAATGAAAAATAAAAATAGAGACGTTATATAAAAAATAGAAATACTGAATTAGTGATTTAAAAAAAAAGGTAAAAACCCCACAAATAACTTAAAAAAAAAATAGTTAAAAATCAAACAAATAACTTAATTAAAAATAAATAATAATAATAATTTATATTACATTATTTATAAAATACAGAATTAATATTTTTTTTTTTTTAAATTGGTATATATATATATATATGTGTTAGAGAGATACAAAAAAAAAAAAAACTTAATTAAAAAAAATAATTGGTAAAAATCAAACAAACAACTTATATTACATTATTTATAAAATACAGAATTAATGATTTTAAAAATAGGTACATTACATTTTTTTATTTGTATTTATTGCAGAACTAAACTACACACACGTTGATTATGGAGGTTAATGTTATGGATGATAAATATATATATGTATATATATATAGATACAGAATTAATGATTGTTTTAAAAAATGGGTAAAAAAAACCAAACAACTTATATTACATTATTTACAAAAACAGAATTAATGATTAAAAAAAAAATAGGTATATATATATATATATATGTTAGGGAGATAAAAAATAAAAATAGAGACGTTACAAAAAAAATAGAAATACTGAATTAGTGATTCTTAAAAAATAGGTAAAAAACCCCCACAAATAACTTAATTAAAAAAAAATATATATATATATATATATATACACATATATATATATACAGAATTAATGATTTTTTTTAAAAATGGGTAAAAAAAACAAACAACTTATATTTCATTATTTACAAAAACAGAATTAATGATTTAAAAAAAAAAATAGGTAAAAATCAAACAAATAACTTAATTAAAAAAATAATAATTTATATTACATTATTTATAAAATACAGAATTAATGATTTTGTTTAAAAATAGATTAAAAAAAAACAAATAACGTAATTAAAAAAAAAAATAAATAGGTAAAACACAAACAAATAACTTATATTACATTATTTATAAAATACAGAATTAATGATTTTAAAAAATAGGTTTGTTTAACTCCACTCACGCACGTTGATTATGGAGGTTAACGTTATGGATGATTGATATATATATATATATATATGTGTATGTATATGTATGTATATATATATGTTAGGGAGATAAAATAAAAATAGAGACGTTATATAAAATATAGAAATACTGAATTAGTGATTTTTGAAAAATAGGTAAAAAAATAATAACTTATGTTACATTATTTATAAAATACAGAATTAATGATTTTTAAAAAAACAAACAAATAACTTAATTAAAAAAAGAAAATAGGTAAAAAAACAAACAAATAACTTATATTACATTATTTATAAAAAACAGAATTAATGATTTTTTTTTTAAAAATAGGTAAAAAAATGACTTATATTACATTATTTATAAAATACAGAATTAGTGATTTTAAAAAATAGGTAAAAAACAAATAACTTATATTACATTATTTACAAAATACAGAATTAATGATTTTTTTAAAAAATAGGTAAAAAACTCAACTTATATTAAATTATTAAAATAAAAATACAGAATTAATGATTTAAAAAAAAATAGGTAAAAAACAAACAACTTATATTACATTATTTAAAAAAATACAGAATTAATGATTTAAAAATAAATAGGTAAAAAACAAACTAATATTCAATTATTTTAAAAATAGAAATACAGATTTAATGATTTTAAAAAAACTAGGTAAAAAACAAACATTACATTATTTAAAAAATTGTAAAAAGCAAAAATAGACCCGTCAATATACAGTAAGAAAATTGATTGACACGTGTATATATTGATAAAATAAAATAAAAATAAAAATATTAAATTATTTAAAAAAAACAATAGGTAAAAAACAAACAAATAACTTATATTACATTATTTTAAAAATTGTAAAAAGCCAAAATAGACCCGTCAATATACAGTACCAGTCAAAAGTTTGGACACACCTTCTCATTCAATGGTTTTTCTTTATTTTTTTTTTTTCTACATTGTAGATTAATATTGAAGACATCCAAACTATGAAGGAACACATATGGAATTATGTGGTAAACAAACAAATGCTCAACAAACCAGAATATGTTTTATATTTTAGATTCTTCAAAGTAGTTGAATGAGAAGGTGTGTCCAAACTTTTGACTGTTACTGTACATTAAGAAAATTGATTGACACGTGTATTACTAAAAAGTTACAAAAATCTCGTGACATTTATTATAAGACTTGCAGCACTCACTTATCATTAAATCAATGGTGTTTATTATTAGAAATGTTGTGATGCTAATATACATTGTACATTTTTGGACTGGAATGATCCATAACATTTATTATTTATTTACCAGACCTCTCGAAATCTAAGGTCATTTCTCTAAGTATATTAGTCATTTGTTGATATTATAGAGAATATTTAACTTGGTGTCAACTCGTTTAATAAAACTGGCTCCCCTCAGGATACACAGTATAACTACCCTTCAATTCTGGTTGTAAAAAAGAAATGTTTTTTATCAGGACTATACGACACAAATTCCACATTATCCATTATAACTAAAAAGTTAAAATAAATGTCAAGACATTTTTGTACATTTTGCAGCACTCAATGATCATTAGAGCAATGGCGTTAATTATTAAAAATGTTGTGTTGCTAAATTATATTATACATTTTTGGACTTTGCAGTCCATATTTCATTATAAATTATTATCCATAACATCCTGGTTTATTATTAATTTACCAGACCTCTCAAATCACGAGAAAGCAAAGCTCATCCCTTTGAGTATACAGCTGTATAACTTTTTCTCGTTAGTCATTTGTTGTCATATTCTATTATAGAGAATATTTAAATTGGTGTGAACTCATTTAACACAGTACAACTACATTTCAATTCTGGTTGTAAAAAAAGTTCCAATTAAATCCTAGTTTGTTTGTTTGTTAATTCAAAACAATGCCATGTTTTGGTAAAATACTACATTGTTATGAAGATTTATTTTATGGGTTTTATGCTTTGGTGCAAAACTTGAGCAACAAAACCCTTATCAGGACTATAAGATACAAATTCCACATTATCCAGTCCAGGGCAACGCCTAAAAAAAATACCACAGAAGTAACTGCTCCTTTTATCCAGAACCACTGAACCTCACCCATCACTGGTGATCTACAACAGCCCACTAAGATAATTAAATAGAAAAAGTTTATTCCAGGTGAAACGCTTTATGGCAACACGTTCAACACCTGAACAATGTCTCCCTCTTCTGGTCCGAGTACAGGACACCAACATGTTATGTTTGAATGCAGTGCACAACAGACACACAAACCATGAGCTCAACATCCAAAACACTGCGGTTCCATGTGCATCGTTTAGATTGGTTGGCTCCAGCAGAACCCATTTAAGCCAAAGACATCCAGAGTGCTAATTAAAAAGAATCACATTTAACAATCATTAAAAACACCTTACCTGTTGACGACATCAGGTTTAGCCCGGGTCCACCCAGAGGAACTGGGGTTCACTTCCCATCATTAAATCCACTGAATGCATCATGAGGACCTGAGAGCCAATTCATAAGAAAATAAGGACATTTAGCCAAAACTCTACACATTAAAAAGGAACAAAAAGCTTTAAAAAGAGACATTTTGACTTAAAGGTAACAGGGAAAAGATAAACCAACCGGCACGCAAGTCAGATTAAACAAGAAACTCAACTTCGATCATTTCAAATGTTGATTAAAGAGGTTCAGGAGGGTTGTCTGGGTGGAGCAAAGTAAAAACATGAGTCCACCACCTGTTTATAATTGTCCGCAGTGCCGCCTGGTCTAACCCTCCAACGACCACACCTGGCCGGATTCATGGGCATCGCTAAATCTACTGATTTATTTTGTTTGCAACCACCAAAAAGTCACTCCACTGTCCACCATTCCTTCTTGATCTTCTTAGCATGGAAGTGAAAACATGAGGCGAGGGAGGCAAACACAATATCATGCTATTGCAAATTAAGAAACAAGTTTTGGATGATGGGGAAGTTGATACAGAAACAGGAAATTGTGTGGAGAAAAGGGGATGGAATGCAGTAAAAGGTTCCCAGTTGGATGACATTTGAACCATGCCCCAACATTTTTGATTTTAAATGAAATATCTTGAGAGTTATTGAATGGATAACCATGACATTTGGTAGGATGAGCTGCAAAAAAACATTTCATCCAGCATCACGTTTAGGTTAAAGTTGTCCAATACCATGCTTGATGGTGCTAATGAGATTCCCATTAGCACCAGCTGTACTGTGTTAAATGCCAATAGAGTGCTTTTGCAGCCAACACAGAAGTAAGCATCGCACTCTTTCCCTCGACAAAAAGCCAATGAGATTTATCCATTGGCTTTTGGATTATTGCACTCTGTGTTCCAAAGTATTGTTCAGCAAGATTAACCTCACAATTAACACCACTTTTAGGATTTTTTGAAGTGTGAATGCAATCCAGAGAAGTCAAAAGCTAACGTTATAAGGCTATAAACGAACTTCGCCACGCTCGCATTACTTCACGTCGCCACTATTTTGACAGCGACATATTTTAAATATGTAAAAACCCATTGACTACGAGGTGAGGGAACCAAAAGTGCAACAATTCTAACTAATTTCCAGGTTTTAGGACTCATTCCTGCTCGTCATTATCAAATGTTTGCACGATGACACACTGAACTAGAATGGTGACCGTGGTCACCATTGGAAGTTCTACACCTCAGCATATTAGCATTGACATTGTGAGCATGTTAGCAGGCTGACGCTAACATTTGGGTTAAGTTGCTGATACTGCTGTAGAATCTTATGTAATATGTTATGTTTCCACTGGGTCAAAATATGTGTAATGTAAAAAGGGAACTCTAGTAACAAACCAAATGTTCCACCTGATGATCTGTGTGTTTTAAAAGTTAAATAAGAGCCCGTCGAATAAACATTTACTAACGATTCAACTGTCAACTGTCTCCAAAGTAACCTGTCCTGATGTGTCTTTATTACCAGGAAGGACTTCTCTTATGCAAAGCAGCATTTTGATCATGTAGACAGAGGCAAATTAAACCCCAGGAGAATAATTCGTATTTAAATATAAACTAGCTGTTTTAATTTAGGACTCTATCGATACTTTTGTCCATGTTACTGATTCTTCAAAATGTCTTACAATAGCCGTACTTGTGATACATCATAATGAACATAGTCAGCGATATTGTGACGCACACTGTTGAGCCCTTTGAATGGTGCATGGTGGCAAATATGTAAATGTTACTGTGCGTTAAAAAAGCTAAGAATGCCTGCTAGACATGTTGATATAATTGGAAGCACGTTATAGATAGACGCAGTCACTTTAATATTGATTTAAAAATGTTACTTCTCATTTTGAAAAGTTTGTTTTCCCCTTTACTTACACTCATATTAAGCTGTATTGTATATGAACATGCCTTGTAATGCTATATAACGTGCAGATAATTACCAGCCTAACTACTAGTTATTAAAAAAAAGTCAAGCAACCAGGGCCTTGGTGGCTTATGATCATGCAAAAATAACAAAAGCTTGGGTGTAATAGTTTACACTACCGAATTAATATTCATGATCCTGACATCTAAGCTTCTTAAAGCTTATTTAAACACGTAAACATACCGATGAACCACACTGTGTGCCAGCATACAAATGTCTCATGTGGGTGGGGTTTGACCCACAAAGCCTAGAGAGTTTACAACAGTCAAAGGGAAGCACAGGAAACCATTTTTTATGTAGTTTTCTGTTTCACCTGATGTAGTGTCAACCCATTTTGGTATTCTAATTTGTTTTTCTTTACATTACATTACAGTCATTTAGCAGACGCTTTTATCCAAAGCGACTTACAGGAAGTGTATTCAACATAGGTATTCAAGAGAACTACTAGTCACCAGAAGTCATAAGTGCATCTCCTTTCTTAAACAAGCATCTTAAAGCATAAACCAGAGCAAAAGTATAGTGCAGAGGCAGATTACTACGAAAACAATAATTGCAACAGACTAATACGAATACAATAAGTGCTACAAACTACTACGAATAGGATAAGTGCAACAACTAATACGAATGCAATAAGTGCTACGAGGATTTAATTAAAACTAGTCCTAGACACCATTAGACTGGGTGCATGTCTTCCAAACTTTCTCCCTTAAAAAGGGAGGTTTCCTAGGAGAACCCACACTTTTTGAGCCCATGTATGGAGAGGAAAGGATCCACTGTGGGTTACTGTAAATAATGCAGAAGGGGGGGATATGAGGGGATCCAGAACCAAGGCAGACCAGGGCCAAGCAGTTCCCTCACAGACCACAGGGACTGCCTGGCACTGTTTAGCCACACACCCTAATAAGCCTCTGATCCAACAATGTTACATTTACCAACCAAGATGATGAAATGCATGAGAATAATGATCCTTAGAGCTGCCATGGACTCTCCTCCTGCTCCTCCTGCTGATGCCTCCTCTCCCTGTCAGATAGACCAGGATCAATGCAACAACTAGTGCATTAGATTGATGTCTTTATGCATTTATAAATACATTATTGTGTCGAGGAGGAGGTGATGAGGAGGTGTTTTTAGTGCTGAATCGCAGACAGGAATCTGATTGCATGAAATCATCTGATGCCAGAAAACACTATCCACGATGAGGCCTTTTCCTTTTTTTTTTTTTTTTTTTTTTTTTTTTTTTTTTTTTTTTTTTTTTTTTTTTTTTTTTAATAAATGCACAGGCAACCATCGATTCTTCAAGTTGCATGAAACATAACAAGAAAAAAATATATATATACTCACCAAGTGGATGGTTTTAAAGACAGATTGGGCGACATTTCTGCAAGTTTGCACGACGCAGCTTGCAGGAAAGAGAGAGAGAGAGAGAGAGAGAGAGAGACTACTAACATGAACGCTGCAGCCACAGCTACTTCTCCTAGTTGCTTTTTAAATGCACATAAATCACAGAATAAGCATGGAGCAGGTCTGCTGGAGTGACCAGCCTCTGCCCGGGTATCACATCCACCCCGTCAGGGAAAAAAATGCAAAAGAAAGTGTTTTCCTGTCGATGCAAAGCAGCAGAAACTAGAGAGGTTTGGCCACCAAAGTGCCACTGTTGGTGTTGGGGGTTAACAACTTTGCTGTAAAAGAAAGGCGGCCTGTGATTGGACGGCGCGGGGCGACCAATCAGATGCGCCCGTGACGTCACGGTCCACAGGGGATGGAACGCGACGTGATTGGCTGAGGCGTTTCAGCTCTTAGCTGCTTTGTTGTTGTTGTGTTTTTTTTTTTGTTGTTTTTTTTTACACCACTAAAATCATACTTTTACATCTTTCATTTATATATATATTTTTTTTTAAACTCAATTTAGAAATATTTTATTTTAAATTATTATTATTTATTTTTTTTTCTACATTGTAGATTAATATTTACAACTTGCAGAAACACTTCGTTTGTTTGTTTTTTTACACCACTAAAATCATACTTTTACATCTTTCATTTATATATATTTTTTTAAACTCAGGATTCAATTTAGAAATATTTTACTTTAAATTAAATGTCCATATTCAATATGTATTTCTTTGTACTAATTATATTGTTTACAACTTGCAGAAACACTTAGATTTATGCACATATTTTATGTTATTGGTGCTTTTAACATAGATATTGATATACACACCTTCTAATTCAATGGTTTTTCTTTATTTTTTTTAATTATTATTTTCTACATTGTAGATTAATATTTACAACTTGCAGAAACACTTCGTTTGTTTGTTTTTTTACACCACTAAAATCATACTTTTACATCTTTCATTTATATATATATTTTTTTAAAACTCAATTTAGAAATATTTTACTTTAAATTAAATGTCCAATTTTTTTTTTTTCTACATTGTAGATTAATATTTACAACTTGCAGAAACACTTCGTTTTTTTTGGTTTTTTTACACCACTAAAATCATACTTTTACATCTTTCATTTATATATATTTTTTTTAAACTCAGGATTCAATTTAGAAATATTTTACTTTAAATTAAATGTCCATATTCAATATGTATTTCTTTGTACTAATTATATTGTTTACAACTTGATTAATATTGACAACTTGCAGAAACACTCGTTTGTTTTTTTACACCACTAAAATCATACTTTTACATCTTTCATTTATATATATATATTTTTTTTAAAACTCAGGATTCAATTTAGAAATATTTTACTTTAAATTTAATGTCCACCCATTCAATATGTATTTCTTTGTACTAATTATATTGTTTACAACTTGATTAATATTTACAACTTGCAGAAACACTTTATGCACATCTTTTATGTTATTGGTGCTTTTAACATAGATATTTATATATACACACCTGTTTTTTTAACACACGTTTGTACATACAAGTCATGTCTATTCCCTTATTTGTCCTGGTCCTTTAACTAATATGTGTATTTCAGTGTACGTACATTAAGAGCAATCAAGTCACATTTTTTGAATGTGCCAGACAAGAGCAAATATAATTTTATTTCTAGCAATTTATCTGGTTGACTCACTTGCATCCTTTTGTCAGTATGACTTACTTGCCTCGTCATCAAGAACAGTTTAAAGCAAGCTAAACACACCTGCAGGTACAATAACAAATCCACAAAATAAAAAATGTACAATAATATCTTAACAATATAGGGGTAAATTGTTTTCAATGTTTATTCAATAAATAATTTCAGAAATACAGAATTGCAAATGTGAATTGTTGAATTTTTAAAAAAAGGCACTTAAAAACAATAGTGTTACCTTTTTTCTTTTCTTTTCAAAACTTCTAGAGATCTAGAAATCATTCCCTTACCCCTGATCCTTAAGACTAAATGGCATGATAATCATAAAAAAAAAAAAAAAAAAAAAGTTTGATCGAGGCACCACAGAAGAGTTGGGCTGAATTACTGACCCATAGAGAACAATTCATAACCTACAAATAAAACAAGGCATTTTCATTAAAAGCAAATTTTGTTAGCAAATAAGGCAGGTTTGTGTGTATTTGGCATCGCTGTGAAGAATTAAGGACCTGAGTTGGCTTTAAATTAAGTAAAACCTGGAGCCAAACAGTAATACGACCGCACACGGATGTCCTTTAATCTAGAAAGGCAGCCCGAGAAAATATCTGTTCTAGACAAAAGATGCATTTCAATTGATTGTTCAGATGGAGTGAAATCGCTCAGAAAAGACACACCAACGCCTTCAATCCCTGTTCTGTGAATACATATATGGCTTAACACAGAAACCAAAGCAAACTGTACACATTTCATTGCTACCTCGCACGACCAACTGGCGCTACATTTGAAGAGTTTCAGTCCAAAGAGACATTTAAAATGACAAACACAATTAAAATTTTGATGAACTGTGTTTTACAAACGTTGACTATTCAGATTGCCACCTACTCAACACTGTAATCGTAATTATTTGGAAAGGAACCCTTCATTTGTTGCCCGTTATCAACATCCAATTCATCCTCAAACAAAACACTGATGGCTTGATGGTTCTATATAAAGTTACTTTGCCAGTCCCGTGGCGGGAAAACTACAAAATCGGTTCCGCAAAAGGCAAAAAAAACATTAAAAAAAATTGAAAAACCCCACATTTATACAGACTGTACAAAAATTCAGAAAATGCATAGAAAATTAAAAAAAAAAACAAGTTAGTAAAACAAAACTGAAATAGTGGCAAAATGCATTGCTATTATTTGGTGACTACAACAAACAAAAATAAAACAAACAAACAGTGAGAGCATTATAAAAACCCGCCCCACCCTTCAACCCCCCCAGCCCAGATTCTTTTCCATACAGTGTTGTCACAAGGAGGGCGAAGCTCCATCATTTGCCCTCGTACTTTGGATTGACGACGGTTGTTACGGCACTTTTGTAGATCGGATTCTCCCCCTGAGGAACAGAGAAGAACAACGAGAGTGAGTACAACAGTTGTGAACTTGAACTAAGTAGTCAGGTTAATAGATTTGTCACGGCACACGTCAAACCTTACATTTTTGCATGTCCCAATAACACGGTTTCAAGCTCAGCATTTCAAGATTAAGTTTCACAGTAACATAGCACACGAGATACAGCAGCAACAAAGTATGTGACCACATCGCCATCTGGTTAAATATGTTAGATTAAATGTGGTTCGGCTGTGGACAGTTTGACACCGTTGCCGTGGTTTTAGCAGTTTAAGTCTGACAGCTGCAGTCGACTGTCAAGTGTCAGACTGACACTCTGTCTATTTCTAATTCTTTCAGTACTACAATCCACACACAGGATTTAAACAATCTGCCCTCTGCAAGTGCACATGCCCCCTGGTGGTGACACTGAAGTCAAATATGTTGGTGAAGAACCAGACGGCAACCTCCTGGTCATAAAAGTGAAGTCCATGCAGACGTGCTTTCAACCTGCATACTTTCGAATGACCAGCAGGGGGCGACGCCTCTGGTTGTATGGAAGTCTATGAGAAAATGACCCTACTTCTCACTTGAGTTATTTACGGTTTATGGTCTCTATCGATTTCAAGTATTCTTCAATACAACAGGACGTCATTTTTATCCCAAATGTACTCTAAATCATGGTCCTATTTAGAGTACATTTTAGATACAGCAGGTTATGCTTTAGGGCGGGGCTACCTTGTGATTGACAGGATGCAACCTGGGAGTTGTCCGTGTTTTTGTCTAATAACCCTTTTGAAGTGTGTTTTCAGTTCTTGAAAGTCAATTGTCATATTTTGGCCGTGTAAAAATGTCTACTTCAGCGTTCGGTTGCACTTAGGCTCCACCCTCACAAAAACCAAGATGGCGACAGCTGAAATGCCACGATAGAGGCTTCAAAACGGCAGTCTATGAACCAATGGGTGACGTCACAGTGACTACGTCCACTTCTTATGCACAGTCTCTGTGCAGATCACATTTAACCATGCATTCTTACTCTTACACTACCAATTCCTCAGATTTGATACTGAACTATAATTTATGAATAAAAGTGCATGTTTGTTAACAATTTTTAATTCACTAAAATCAAAAGGAAAAAGCAGAACACTTCACACCAACTTTAGTAACAAAGACTTGCCCCCTGTGGTTAAGCATGCTCCTTTCACAACATGCAGTCACCAAAACGTTCACTTCACTGCAGCCCTACATAAAGAGCCAGTTAACTCGTAAAGCCGCACTCTGCACAAATAAGCCAACCGGCGATACAAACTCCGACCTAAAGAGAGGCTCCTTTATTCCCATAGCTGGGATTCTGGAACTGGTTAATAGGACTCTTGTAAATGGGGTTCCCTTGCTAACATGGAGAAGGAAAAGGGGGAAATGGAAAGGGGGAAAACAGAGGAAAAAAGAAGTGAAGAGACACAGGAAACAGTAATGTAAAAGGAGAGACATAAAAGTATAAAAGAAAATGTTCAGCACAGAGCAGAAAGTCATCTCTAAGACCAACTCATTAGCTGTTATTTTTCTTTTTTTCTACCTCTAAACACTAAAAAAGATGTTTCTTCTGTAACCGCAAGCATTGGATCCTAAAATTGAAAATCAGATTCCTTTTGTGTTGTAGTAGTCAGTCATTTCTTCTTTCCTGTAACATTTCAGAAGCATATCTTTATTTAAAATTTTCCTTTAGTGTTATTTCAGGTTTTTCCAAAAACAACAAAAGCATCTCTGGGGATAAACTATACATTAAGATATAAATAACCTTTGCTAAAACTAAAAGCCCTGAGCACATCTTTACAGAAATCAACTTCCCAACTGCTCTACTTTCCTCTACTTTAGTGGTAAAGTACCAGATTCTTTTTGCAGTACATTTCCCCCACAAACACAGTCTGTGATGAATGTCTGTTCCCCTCCCATCGGGCCATAAACGCCGCTGCTGTGACTACCACACAGAAGCAAAGCCCTCCATCGACGGTCACCCGGCAGTCCTCCTCTTTCTGCACTTCGTCGCCTTTTATGGTCATGCAGTTGTGCCGTGTGGACAGCGAGAGGCAGCACCGTCAGCAGAGAGGAGGGCCGCTCCCTCAGACGGGACAGACTAAACAAAACTGCACAGAGCTGAGGCTGATCAAGGGCAGAGTGACGCCCGCAGAGCTGGAGATCCTCTCTGAATCTACCTTACTCTGTCTGGTTTAAATCTCTTCTCTGACTCCTCCCCTTTTGGACATTTCCCTGCATATTTCTTCATGTCTGTGACTACAGAGCTGACATCTCACATCCATGAATGCTCAGGAGAAACCCACAATGTGGTGCTCAGTTTTCTTGGCGTTTGATGCTTGTAGATTTCATTTTCATTGTTGCATTTCAAACATCAATTAAGGAACAGTTGGAATAACACTAGCTGGAAGGCTTCAGGTGATCGTTATTTTAAATGCAGGAAAGGGTAAAAAGGTGACGTTCCCCTCGGCAGGGGGCTCTGGTGCGACCGACTCACCGTGTCCCACTTGGCGTTCATCTTCTCCTTCTCGAACTTGGCGAACTCTCGGCGGTCGTGGATGATCATGAGCAGCTTCCAGATGAGCAGCAGGGCGAGGCCGATCAGCACGATGCCGGCCACCACGCCTGCCACGATGGGGATGATGTCGGGTCCTGCCGGGCACTCTGAAACAGAGAGAACACAGAGAAAAGCAAATGAAATAAATACAGTTTATTGTTAGTTACTCTTTCAATGAAATAGAATAACCATGTGGAGGGGAACCAACAATGAATGTGTCACAGACTGTAATTTTGAACTAAATACCAGGAATGTTTTAAAAGTATCCTTTTGATGATTTGATTCCCTTTTCTTTCTCACCAGAAAACAGGCATTTATCCAAAAAAGGCCACATATGTTTTCATAAGCAAAAACAAAAAAGACCCGGCAGTATGGCTGGCTTTAAAACTAATTAGAAAAATGTATCTTACCAATATCATTTGGACTACCACAACCACTACGTATACTGATCATATATTAAGAATCTCAAGTAAATTCTAAGGAGTGTAGTTTTCTTGAAAACAAACACATTTCTGATTACATTTATTTTTTAGCTAAATGTATTGTGTGTATCCTTGAAGGCTAACAATTGTTTTTCATGCATTTCTTTCTTCATAACACATTTGCAAAGCAGATATACATATCAGAGAATGTTGACGCCGTTATAACATAATGTAGTGGTCCAATCATACCCAGCGTCTCCACCACGTACACCTCCTTGGTGTCGTTCCTGACGGCGTAGGTGTAGTAGAACCAGCAGTCGTTGGCGTCTCGCTCTTTGCAGTGGGTCAGCGGGAAGCTCTGGTCGGTCGGCTGGGGCAGCTTGTCGCGATCCTTCACCTTGATCAGCTGGAAAGAGCTGCATTGTAGCTCACACGTGTCCTTCTTCTCGCCGGACTCGAACGCTCGGCACTGCACACAATCTCTGTGAAGACGTAGGCGATAAGAGGGGTGAGCTCACGGCTTAAAGAAACCTCACATTCTAACCAATGAGCAGTGACTAGTTACTAATCTAAGCAAACTACATGTGGATGAAAACTGAGGAATATTTCTGAAGTCATGATACTGAAAATGAAGCCTGTTGAATTATATGGATTTTTCATGATGTTTTCAATTATATTTTCATCTCACTTGTGCTCAGCGCAGACGCCGGGGCAGGTGGGGCAGATCTCGCAGGTTGGACCCTGGAATTTGGGGTCGGTGCATTTGCAGATCCCACATTCACAATTACCGCGGCCGTTGCAGATCTGCCCGTTCTTGGCGAGGCAGGTGGCGGTCTCCAGGGAGCAGTCGCAGGCGCTGCCTGTGTAGTTGGCGTCGCAGATGCACTTCCTGCACTCACAGCGGCCGTGTCCTGGTAAAGCACCGAAAAACGGTTACTACTAGAGTTTACAAGACAACAGGTGTCTCAGTCTTTCAAGTCACTCTACAGTCCTCACCTCCGCAGAGCTTGTTGTTGGAGCGGTCACAGTTGAAGTTGTCGCACTCGCAGAACTTGCCGCTGTAGATCTCTGTGGGATTCTCACGCTTCTTGCATTCGCAGGTGCCGCACACACAGTCGCCGGTGTTGCTGCAGATGTCCGTACCGTTGTCTTTTCGGCAGTTGGCATCCAGGTCCTCCGTCCGCACCTCGTCTCTGCTACACTCGCAAAGACGCCCGATACGTCCCTCGTTACACCTGACACAGGGGACATTATGATCAGAATAAAGTTCAACTATGTTTGGGGAACAAGTCCTTCAAGTAAAGAGCACTGGTGTGAAACCTAAGCAGTCATTTGGATTCAGAAAGTAAAAGAAGCAGCTTTTCATTCCGTTTATCACATCACCTGGTATTCTCATAAGTAGTTCCTCTTTCTGCTTAAATAGATACATTTGTGGTTAAATCAGGGGTGGCTGTTTTTTGGCTGAATACTTACTTGCAGGATCCGCACTCAAAGGTCCCGTTGTGGCATTGCTGGCTGTTGGGCTCTCCTTCAGCGGCGCACTGACAGTCGCAGATGAAGTTCAGGACGACCTCCACCTCCTCGGTGAAGCCCAGGGGTTTGATCTTAATGACCTCAGGCTTGCCGTGCGATGGACACTTCTGGGTCCCAATGGAAATGTGGAAGAACACCTGGGAAGCCAGAGGAAGGTTGATAGGGTCATTACATCTATTAGGAGGAAACCTTGAGGCCCATTGTTCCATTTCAGGCTGCTGCACGGGATTTAGCACATGCACCACTTGTGTTGTGTTGGCAAAAAGAAATCACATCTACCTCGTCTCCGATGGAGATGTTGGAGCACTTCCTGCCGTTCTCCCCCGTTCCCTCCACACCGTTCTTACAGATGGACTTGTAGGTGATGGAGACTCCCTCTGGCAGCCTGCCGTTTTCCAGAATGACCTCAGATGACAAAGACTGTCCAAAAACAAAGAGGGAAATATATGTAACACCACAACAAAAATCAAGTAATCTCTTAAAGACGGGGATATTCAGACGGGATGTTAAGACGGTGCAGTTTGACTCACGTTGTAAGCATCAATAATGAGTTTGATGACGTTGCTGGAGTTGGAGGAAAGCGTGCCAACGGCTGATTTAGGAATGAGATTTTTCAACTCCTGGAAGAGACACAAGAGTTAAAAAGGTAATAACCAAGCAAACAAATGTTAAATCTGCATCTTACTTTCAAATTATCAAGTTTACCTTGTAAACAGGCTGAAATTCCTCAGTGACAGCAAAGATGGTCTGGATGTTGTGATCGCTCAGTTTCTGAACCAAATGTGCGATGGAGGGATAGTCCTATCAAAGGAATAATCAACAAACACACATTATTATTATTATTAATAAAAGCAGAATTCAGCTACCATTTCAAATCCCACACTGTGTGAAAAAGAACTGTCTGGAAAGAAGAAATCTCCTAACATCAATAAGAAATTGAGAAAGTTACAGCTAAAAACATGCCCGGTCAACTCTCCCTAAATACATCATGCATAAACGACTAAATGATAAACTACATACATAGTAGTGGCTCATGGTGTACATGTTGTTCTCCAGGTGGCATTTGCCATCGTTGGGAAGGACGATGCCGCCCAGTTTGCCGTCTCCGGCGAAGTGGAAGCCGGCATCGGTGGAGAACACCAGCAGACGAGTCACGTTCCTCCAGCCGATTTGGTCCTGGAAAAGACGAACGCAAACGGAGTCTCTTCATTAATATTTTACACGTTTACGTTAAAGATATATATATATAGAATGCAATAACAGCTCATTCTTACCTCACAGACCGCCACCTGCATGATGGCATCGAAGCCCCCCTCCGGAGAGTCCAGGTTCCCTGAGATCTGCTGCTCACTGACCAGGGTGTTGAACTCGCTTCCCTTGTCCGTCAGCTTCAGGACGTTCTTGTAGCTGAAGGGGCTGGTGCAGTTCAGGCTCCCCGTGCAGGGGTTGAGGAGCCTGGCTGGCGTGGTGCTGATGTAAGGCATGACCGTCTTCTCCACGAAGGAGCCGAAACCTAAAAAAAAACCATGTTTTTACTCATACAAGTAACACTACAGATTTTCTGCTGATTGTTATTTAGTTTTTTTCTTACCAATCCGGAAATCTGAGGTAATCTTCTGCATTTCCTTCATGAGGTCGGTGCCGAGGTTCTTGACGTTTTCCAGATCGTCTTTCATGGAGTAGGAGAGGTCCATAAGGTAATAGAGGTCAATGGGGTAGTCCTCAGCACGCTTGAATTTCAGCTTAAAAGTCTGAGGCTCACCTGATGGAAGAAATTGATCGTTTTTAGTGGAATTCCAGAGATTGTGACAACAGCAAAAAACAGTACATAACATGTTTCTTGAATTAATATGAATCTGTTTACTAATCATTTTGAAGGAGCAGGCATGAAGTTGATTTTAAAAAGGCAGAAAAAGAAATCATACTTTTTGTCTATGTTGTATTTTTGGTCTTTTCTAAAAACACATTTCAAACAAACATAAAGACTTTAACTTTGCTCCAGAGCTGATTGAAAACACTGGTTTACCCCGATACCAAAGGCTGACAAAACACTTGGTTCCAACCTTCTCTGGCAACACATTCAAAGATTTGCCGACAGGAGTTGAATATTCACCAGATCGGAGTGTCAGGGTGAGTTTCTGGGGCTGGATCTGGGTGATCTCCTCAGCCTTCAGTTTCTCGGCCGTGTCCTTGTTGCGGTTGGTGACCGTCTTGTTCTTGTCGACTGTAATGCTTCCGCGTGGGTTCTCAATTTTGGTCACGGCACAATTCCTCTTCTTCAGGGACTCCAGATCGTCACAGCGAGCCGACTTGGACTCGCCCACAGTGAGGAATTTCTGCGAAGTAACATAAGAGGTTTTAGTATGATTCTTTCTTATTTGACTCAATTCCTTTACTATTGTTCTACAGAGTAGTTTCAATCTGTGACATAGCAGAAAAGAAGATGTTATTACAAAGAATCTTGTACAAAGAACATGTTGACAACTAGTACAGTCACACAATACGTACTGTTACAGGAACTTTACATAAAATCTTAATATGTCCCTTTAGTTATTATGTTCACAGACCTTTAGAGTGAGGATTTTGACGGACAAAAGAAATTGATGTCGATACCTGAGGTAACGATTTGTCCTGCTTTCGTGTTATTATTTTCGGTACAAATGCTACAAGTATTTCAACCAAAGAGGCCTCTGGAATCGATCCATTTTACTTTAACTCTCGTTTTTTTGGGGGCCATTGTTCTTCAGCAGCAGGAGACGAGGAGAAACAGATGAGTGGGGGAGTCTGGATAAGAATATACAGTAGATTGGATGCACATGATATCCCACAAGGCCGAGCGGAGGAGAACTTAAAACAAAAAAATAGTGCTTTGACCTAATTCTTTCCAAACAACATCTGCAGTGGGCAGCGAACACAGCGTTCGTGGTTTTTAGATCATGCAGTGAAAATGCACAAAATAAGAAGTTTGTTTATGAAGAGTTGTACATTAGTGATGGGATTCCTTTGTAACTTTGGGGTTGATTTCAAGCATAAAAAAAAGCCCTCTGACTTTGAGAAGAACCAAATAAGTATGTCAGGACTTCAGATAGGAAACCAAACACTACTGTCTTGAAAGCTGCCATCAAGTTTTGATTTCACAACCCCAGGAAGGGAAACATTCCGCCGTCTGACAGAGACATACAGGCAAGATTTAACAGGAATTCAGCTCTCAAAATGTGCCAAACTGAAAGAAATACGCAATCCAGAGACATGTTATTCTCTTATTCACCAAAGACTAACCCTGGTGAGCAGTTTAGTTTCCAGAGTAAGTATGACTCACAGGGCTAAGTTGACCAATCAAATCTCCCCATTTTGGATAAATACATCAATTGTTTGATGGTATATGGGGTTGATTACTGCTGCTTTCAAGTAATCACGACATTTGGAGATTGTAAATCATTTGTAATGTGGATACGACAACCTTCTCTTCATATTTCACCCATGAACAGTCAAGTAACCTCAGAAATGTGTGTCGACAAATTGTGATAGATTGCTGCATAAAAACTGGATTACAAAGCTCCTATTTCTGGATGACTTTTCTGTTTCTCAAATTGATGACTGTGTTTGAAGTAATCATAACAGAGCAGGGTCTCGTACTTTCATATCACAATATGAATAAAAATGCTGTTTGACTTTATCTTTGTGTAGATAAAAATACTTCCCAAACATTTGTTGAACAGCATGACATATAATTCTAACATTTGTCATCTGTTTGCCCTGCTCTTTGTAGTCAACACAGATACATTTCATATTAACCTCCAGGTCCAGTAAATCAGTATTTTCCTATACTGATGTCTGTTCCTTGCCTTGGTTACAGAGAACATCTATTTAAAGAGGATTGTACAGCCATAGTTTCCACCGTGAGACAAGAAGCAGCAGCACTCATGTTTACAATTAATGGAGAAGTTGTGGTTAACGTGGTCAAACGGCAAGAGAGAGCAAGTTCCATGAATCTCTTAAGTCTCCAGTACTAATCTGAATTTGTCTGTGCATTTACTTATAAGCCAAGTACAGCTTATCTGCATGTATATCTATAGATGTATTTATTTGTATAAACAGTAAAGAAGACAAATTGAATTTGAGGAAACAAGGAAAAATATTGTCAGGTTCAAAAACATTGTTGTGATATTTTGAATCATCATATTTTTGGATGGTATTTGTTTGTTTAATAGCTCTAACTATGACTATAAAAATGTTGAAATGAATTGTCAACGGTGACATTTAAAATGTATCTTTTATATCTGTCAGAGATTGTTATTATTTAAAACACAAGATGATGACTCCCTGCTGTGTTTGTGGGCTGTTTTTGTGAAATTCAACCATTAAGCAACACAAACCACAAAACTCTGAACGTGTCACAGTTTAGGAAATCTTCTAGATACATTTTCATTCATATGATAAAAACACTTTGGTGTCAGCTTTTCCTGATTCAACTCACTTCATCAGCGCACCATCCACACGTCTCGGCGACCTGGATGCATTCCCCACACGACTGCGCGTTGGCCTTGATGCATATGCTCCCCTCTGAAAAGAGACAGCACAAGTTCCTTCAAGCCAAGATGACAAAACCACATTTCCATTCGTTCACTAACTCAAAACATCTTCATCGGTTTTTTTGGGCTGAAGGACACAACCTCTTCCCAGTTCGGAAGACTGAGTCATGCTGAGAGAAGCTCCAGGCATCTAACCAAGTAATGACTTCACCTTGTAAAAAAAAAAAGTAAAAGAAGAACTCCCTGCAGCCTACTGGACCCACAGTTTATAAAATCATGAATGATGAAGAGTGAAGTGGATGAAAGTATTGCATTGTGCTTAAGAAACTAAGAAAGGGCAATATTGTGACTGTCAAGTGAAACCTCCTACGCTAAAATATTTAGCTCATACTTAACAGCTAAGATAAGCATTTTCTTGTTCTTACCTTGCTGTGCCCGGCTGCCACAGAGGACCGCTGACAGCGTCGCTATAAAAAGTAACCACAGATCCATCTGTAACAAGACAAATGCAAAAAGTCAGTGTTGCAATGTTAAAAAAACAACATGAAAGAAATAGCTTTGTTACTGGTGTCATTGGAAACTAACAATAAGGGGTTGTGTGTGTGTGTGTGTGTGTGTGTGTGTGTGTGTGTGTGTGTGTGTGTGTGTGTGTGTGTGTGTGTGTGTGTGTGTGTGTGTGTGTGTGTGTGTGTGTGTGTGTGTGTGTGTGTGAGTAACAGGCATATGTGCTTCGTTGTGGTTGAGGAGGTTAAATGTGAGAATTCACAGCTACGTTGTGAGCCCGCATAAGAACAATGTGTTTTTTTGCCACCTGATCCCTTTGTTATACAGTTCGCCTACATGTAAGTTAGTAAACCTTTAAAGAAACTATTTCTCTACCAAGTGTAGCCTTCACACAGCAGCCCACCCCTTTGAAAAGGTTCTCATGGACGTATATTTCTTAAAAACATAGGTTAAACTTTAATGACAGCACCAGGATGAAAACATTTAAGTAAACAACACCTTTCATGCTGTGTGCTGTAAAGACTGTATCCTGACATGGAGGTGAATGGTGGGAGGAGCAACTCTCATTTTGCCGAATCCAAATATGGAAGGGAACAATTTTGCCCACACTCGGGTGTGCTGCGAGTTAATCAGCACTTCCATGAAACTACCACACTACACATTTGCTTTCTGACTGCTTTGGAAAGAAACTTTGATGCTGTTAAATTGCCTCTAAAGGCATGAAAAGGCCTCCTGACAGGGAATTTAATTCAATTCAATTCAGTTTATTTTGTATAGCCCAGAATCACAAATTACAAATTTGCCTCAGAGGGCTTTACAATCTGTGCACATGAGACATCCTCTGTCCTTAGACCCTCACATCCTCTGTCCTCCCTCACACTCTGTCCTTCACATCCTCTGTCCTTCCCTCATCCTCTGTCCATTCACAGGAAAAACTCCCCCCAAAAACCCCTTTAACAGGGAGAAAAAAGGAAGAAACCTCTGGGAGAACGACAGAGGAGGGATCCTTCTCCAGGATGGACAGAATGCAATAGATGTCATGTGACCAGAATGAGCAGCATAACAGAGATACAACACATTCAATGTATATGACATAAATGATTCATATAATAAGACTACTTATAATAACAGCAGCAATTATTACAGTAGAATTATAGTTATGAAAATAGGGATAGTAATGTGATTTTAAGATTCGGCATTAGAGAGAAAGAGACAGAAGGAGAGACTAATAAACAATTGGCGTAACGGAGAGAACGGTCACATCTACACGTGAGGAGTTCAGTATCAACCACAGTGATCCGTAAAGCAGACTAGTGATGACAAAAACAGAGCAGCGTCCGACATTTAAAAGCTGCCACTGAACGCAACTGCAGAGAAATAACTGTGGTTCACTGAGAAGTCCTAAAATGACTCTCCACCACACTGAGCTGAGCTGCTGAGCATTAACCAGCCAGCCACAACCCCCCCCCAAAAAAAACAGAGGTGGTTAAAGACTGTTTTAGTGACGGCAACATGGAAAAAGCTTCGGTGGCGGGTTAATATTTTAATAAACAAGTTTTGGAGAGAAAAGAAAATGTAAGCCAAGGTCACCACATGGCAAAAAAAACAGAGAAAAAAAAGGTGTGTTCAAGTGTGCTTGTGTTCCCATGTTTGGTCAGGCTAGTTCATGCCTCTTCCTGAATCTCTGCCATTCCCCACAACTCCAGTGACACACTTCCTGGACTGTCTTCCCAAGCCTCAAACGTTATGTGTACTTGCCCCACTGCAGCAGTGTAGACAGAGGCTAAGTCAACAACTGTGTCCCAAAAATAGTTTAAGCTAATAAGCCAATTGTCAGTTTATTTACATTTTCCCACTACAAAAGAAAAAAAGGTCATTTTAAAGTTAACTATTAATGATGTAGATGTTAAACGTGCAGCTGTACACTCTTCAGTAGAGGCACAGTGAAGGGGGGTTTCTCTGCAGTGCAGTGGGTCAGAGGGTACAGGCATCTGCAAAAAACCCACATCCTGTTAAATTCAGCTTAATGGCCAACTTAGATGTAGGTTTCCTTTCAGTGCTTTACTGATTGTTATCATTCTGCTGTGGGGGGAGAAAAACAAGTCTTTGGACATGATTGGACAAGATTTGGAGAACGGAAGCGAAATGCATTCACTTGAGGTAAAACATATTTTTGCCTTGTTTTTGGAATCAAGGAGTTTTTTTTAATCTGAATTAACAATAAACCGCATCTACTTGAGAGCTCGATTTCATGGAAGCAATGCATGTCACGCTTGTTTGGTTGAATACATGTGTACTTTGTTTCGGTTTTTAAACATTGGCAGATAAATCACGTCTTTAAGTGATATAGATAGTATTGTTATTAATTCTTCAACTTCACGCAGGCACCTCACTCTGGACAAGCTTGCTGTCTCATTCGCTGACTTTTTAAAGTAAATATAGCGGACATGCAACTGCTACCTTAGACTCCTACCTGTATTTACCCTGTACTCGATAGCTAGCACTGTTTGAGGGCCAGGCTGAGTAGCAGCAGCAACAACCGCACTCCGTGCAGCATCTTGAGGTATCTCGTTAATTCACTTTTTTGGGGGAAAACTTTTCGTCGAACTACTAATATAATATATATATAATATTAGGAGATACAAGAAGTTTAACATCTGACAGAAACAGTTGAGCCAAATGTGATTTATATTAGAATTTAGAGTGCCTTTAAACATCTGGCCAGGAGAATGAGATGGAAACTATTTTCTGTTGATAACTCTCCCTTTTAAAACATACTTAAACTCTTACCAAAAGAACAACTTGTGGCAAGACTGACAAAAAACATTCAAACATACCCAGCGAGATGCCTAATAAATTTCAAGCCACCACCAACTGCTAAGACTTTCTACACCATTAGGGCTCCTCCCCAACATTCCTGAAGTTCAGCTTTGTTTACCACTCTGGGACTCGTCCTGCACAGAGCTGCAAATTACAGAGAGCTGACAGATTTGGGAGGCATTCAGGGTCTCCAATGCCTCTGTGCCACAATAATGGCATTAGGGAGGAAATGGCATTTCTGGTAACAATCTTTGGACACAGGTTTACTTTAACATCTACCCTACACGCATCTTTTTCAATCTATCTGCTTTTCTTTACTTACATCTTGCTCTTTTGTTATTGCCATAGCTTATTTAGGAATACATTTGAGATAATTCAACTTATTACCAAGACCAGTGGCTTTCATGAAGAGTGTCACTACCTTTTTCAGAATCAAAGCATCGAAGCAAGTGACAGCTGAATTATTGTTTGACCTAAAAATGGGGGAAAATTAAAAGACAGCGCTGCAAAAGCTAACGTCACCGCTGATAAGAGGTGATAGTGACTTCTGGCAGACACAGACCGATGAGGCCCTAACCCATAACAGACTGTGGTTAAACTGCTCCTCATAACTGTGAAACATGAGAGAAGGAGGCCAGCTGGCATTAAAGATTCTAGCAAAAGCCCACACACATTTCCTCCAATGCAAGACAACATATTTTAAGTGGAAAGTGATGCTAATGATTCTACCAACTTTGTCTGTCCCACTTATCAGTTGAGAAAATCAGTTGACTAACTTTGACAAACGCATGATTCTTTTTTTTTTTTTTTTTTTTTTAACGGCTATCTCTGTCTCCATCGCAAAGCAGAACCGGCGGACTATGAGTAGTCGTGATGACGGCCCTGAGAGCCTAATATTTAGAGTAACAGGAGCACAGCGTGTTGAATCATGACTTTGTATGGTCAGGCTGGAGAGGACAGAGACGGCACATACTTTGTGTTTCGCGATGCTAAACGTCAGCGTCACCATTTTTAAAAAATAATTCGAGCTCTGTTATTAGTAGCAAGAGCCGCTCAGCTTTTTCTAACACAAGTACAGTAACCGAGACAGTGCTTTTGACTGGACTTCCTCAAATCTGGACGTGGGGGACTGTAACAATACAAAACAGGGTTTTGCTTCCTGTTGTCTAGATATAAACTTATCAGAAGCATTCATTTAAAACAAGTAGTTTGTTAATTGATTAGTCTTTAAATAGAAAAAAATAGGAATTGTATTAAAAAACTAGTATTATGAAAACAGAAATTGAGGCTTTTGGAAATTATAATGAGCATTTTTGACCAGTTCTAATTGATTGAAACAAGAACCCTTTCCAATGTCCAGATTCCAGATATAGAACAATGGAATGGAATGCAATAAAACAGTTTGATCTGATCCAGAGGCCTCTAGTTGGTCTGAGAAGGTAGAGATATTTAAAATCAACATCTGCTGGGTAAAATGATGACCTTCTGTAATACATTTTTTCAGCGACATAAACCAGGTGTCACTGACGGCTGTTTCACAGGTCGGAAAAAACACAACCATGCCAATCGGAGCTTTGCAGTCCGGATTAAGAATGGGAATGTCTTCTTCCTGAACCACAGTCAGAAAGCGGTGACGGAAAAAAATCGCCCCAAAAACAAGCCTGGATGAAGTTGACTTAGCCGCACAGGTCGGGGCCAAGTAATCAACTTGAGAAAAATTGCCCCTTGCAAACAGGCTTCCGCAGCGTCGGTGAAACCAGAAAATGACTTCAGCAGGACCGATAAGTCACTCACTACTCAACGGTTAGGGCAAAATAACAATCCATCTTTAGTCAGGCTGTTAAAATCTGGCAATATATAATGTAGTTTGTTGTTTGGCCTTATAAGAGACAATCACTTGGGAGGAGAACATCCTTTTCCTAGTGATTCAAAACCTGTAGATTCATATATTTTCCTAAAATACTGGTGTAATGTATTGTCACCGGCAAGACGTCAGTATAGTAACAATCCAAACGTAATGAAAAATCCAGTCTTTCTATAGAGTATCCTATATTAAATATGTAAACACTACCTGCTTGCTATAAACTAATACAATAGCACAGCTTTCAACCCAAGCAACGGGGGTCACTCACAGGCCGAGACAAATATTTTATCAAGAAATTTCTTCCACCGGCTGCTGACTGAAACTCAATCCTCTGCAGTGGCTCCCTGTTATGGTTCACTGCCTGCCATCAGCATCAGACAGGTCAGAGGCGTTTTGATTCAATCTGCAGTCTGAAAGTACGCCTCAGGGACCAGAGCCTCGCTCATGTAAAAATCACAGAAAGCCTTCCTCTGCTCACACATTTAGTTGTGCTAAAAAAATAAACCGACAGAGGCGAGAAAAAGTAGGTGGAAATGAAACAGACATGTTTCAACAGTGTTTATACTGAGGTAGCTTTTTATATCTCTGGGTGTAATAGACCTCGTAGATAATCAGTTATGAGAGATGATTCACAACATTTTAGATTAATGTGATTAATTATTGTGATTTCTGTATTTTTAAATAGTCTCTGGAGTAGCCAGACAGAAATAACTATCTTGTTTTTTATTTATTGCACAAAATTGCATTTCCAGAAAACTGACATCACAATATTACCTAATATAAATTTCCATATGCGCTTAGTTGCCAGTTTATGGAGGTACACATGGATAAAATTGTTCCCGTCAATGTGGAGGATCCATTTAATAAAATGGTAGTGCATGTGTTCTGTGCGAGGGAGGTCAAAACGCTTCCAAAAATGCTTTCAGTGGGGTTTGGCCATCACACAACAACCCTGCAATGAATCCCTATCAACACAAAAGTCATAATGTTCAGATTTTGACAGGTTGTCTATATAAATTGCCACTACGGTGATTAATCAGATGAGCTCATCGCAATGTCAGAAAAAAAAATAGTTGGGGAAAGTAAAACCAAAACAGGTCAAGCAGTCACATAATCACTCAGGCTGAAGTTAGTTTGATAATCAACAGCTGGACATGCGCTTGGGGTTTTTCCCAAGTCAGGGTCATATTCAGAGTTTAACATGAGGGATCTGAATCAGACATGTGTCACCACTGCCTCTTTGTTTACCCCTTCCTCTGTTCATTGACGGGGGAGCGGCGCCTTATTGACCGTCATTAACTAGGGAAACGCACTGTGCAAAGGACTTCCTGTTGATGAGACCACTTTCTGAAACACTGCACCAATATCTCCATTAGGTATTTACATCTGTTTAAGTTAATACAGCCACATAGTTGGGGGGGGGGTCTCATTAACTGTTGGCTAATATGTGTATGTTGTTCCAAGAGAAAGTGTTAACTCAGTGGATTTTCCCTGCAGCTCATATGGCTTTAAACATACGTCTGAAGGTGGAGCGAGGAACATCTGTGAATGTTTACTAATCCTTAACAAAGTCCACGTTTAGGCTGTGGATGACCACGGCTCAACAAATGGGGGTAATTCTGTTCCTCCATATGGTGGGAGTTTATTGTAGTATGTACTGCTGTCACCAACATTTTCGGCTTTGGTAGGAACATTAGTTTCATTCTTTACAGAACTTTATGACCATAAATGTGAAAAAGACAGAAAAACGTGAATGAGAAATCACTTAAAACACTAAAATCTTTTTTAAATGTGAAATAAATGCAACTTCCTACAAATAAACCTCTGACAGATGTTTACAGAAGGAGTTTCCTGCTATATATTTTTTGCTAGTGATGCAACACTTCCTCCATTCTGAACACTGGCAGATAAAAAACAAACCAAAAAAAAATGGCATAGGTGTGAAATGAAGTCACTAAAAAAAAAAGTTTTACAATGCGCTCCATTCTTGAGTGCAAATGTTATGCATGATAGTGTTGGTGAAATGAGCTCAATTAATGAAATAAATACATAAGCATGATCTGCTTGACATGTGCCCATGATTCGTCTTTGTGCATCGAACAAATTTAAGTGGAAGTATTTGCAAAACCTGGTGTCTCGCTGGTTCCTCATTTCATTCAATTCGGGGTTAACCACACTGGGCATCTTTAACCATGATGGTTGCTTAAATTTTTTTTCTCTCATGAAAAACAGAAGAGCACATTCATCCAACTCCCACAGAACAATGTGAGCGTGCATGTTGTTGCTTGAATACTGAAATGTATCATGGCTTTAAGGCAGATTGTGTCTTATGTACACCAATCCCAGAGAAGTCATTCTAGAAATAGTTTTTTGTGAAATTAGACGGCTCCACATTTTTATACGCACCTCCTATAACTGTTATTTTGTTCACCATTTTACACTGTTTGTATCCATTTTGTTACTGGACAATGTCCAAACAATGTTATGCATATCTCCCACTCACATTATAAAGCTGACCACTTCCATATCTAGTTTAAGAGATCTAACAGCTTTACGAACACAAATTTGTGTGCCACATAATGCATCCTGGTGTAATTAAATAATAAGTAACATGCAGAGTGATTGGTGGCGTTCAAAACAAGTCAGCATTGTTCACGCTGGGTGGGTCATCTGGTGGTCCGCAAACTGAGTGAAGGTGAACACCCCTCCCCGTCTCCCAACTCGGTTTGCCACCCGGTCGGCCAGACGGCCCCCCCACCTGCTGCAGAAAGTCACAGTCCACTTTCAGACCATTAGGGTCCCCCCAAACAACTCAGCATGACTCTGCATCCATTTCCTTAATGAAAGCCACACCCAGGCACCGCTTTCCTACCGAACGGGCTGTTGAAAGATCAGGAAGATCGCCTCGCTTCTGACTGCAAACCTACATGCAGGAGTATCTCCTCTATCGAGCAAACATCTGCCATGACGCTTGATATTGAACTTTAAAGTGCTGTCAAATTAGATTAGTGTTACTGAGTGAAGTCTGTTTCCTTAGATAAAGCATCAGAAAACGACACATTTTGACCAGCGGACATCCAGCTGACAATAACAAATGGTCGACGGGATTGTTGGATATGTTTACTGTCCTTTTCCTACAATAATGCATATGTTTGGCCAACGTTTTAACTAAGTAAGATAGTTACAAGATACTCAGAAAGATACCAAGCATGAAAGGAATCACCATATTTTAAATACTTGAACCTAATGGAACAGTATATCAAGAGGATGCAATGCACTGTTTGGATCTTCTCGGCTAAACAATTCTTCAAGGTGATCAATCAATTGTGTATTAATCATTAACATTAACAGACTCCTGAATTACCAAGGTCCCAAAAAAGACAATAAGTGAACTATTGTCTAAAGTGAACTATAGTGAAACTATCAAAACTACTTAGCATAACCTTTATGTGGCAATAGCAAAGGTAGATGTGATATTCTGACATGCTAACATTTGTTTTAACATCTAAACCCCGTAGAAATCACACAAATCTAATCGTCATACATGTGCACTCGGTAGATAAATAGCAGACTGATTTTTAAAAACTATTTAAGTCAGTCTGATGTATATTTGCATAAGTTGTAGAGCGAATTGCGGGACCCGTTTGGGTTTCGTACGTCATGTGGAGGAGATCCCGATCGGCCCTCAGAGAGATGAGATAACACATTCCATCTTAACTGCCTCCATACGATGTCGCGGGGGGGAAAAAACTACGTCACTGAAATATGGAGAGCTTTTTCCACTTCTTTCCAACCTGAACTAAGAGTTCACTCTGTCAGTTTGGTGTAGAGCGTGTATGATGACAGTTTTATGACTATAAAAAAACTTGTTGAAACCTTTACGCCAAGTTTTAAAATGTTTCCTGTCAAGATTTCTTTCACATACTTACTGAGGCTGGATTCTAGTTCCAACACTTTATTAATTTAGTGACCTGGAAAGGCCTTTTAAAATAGATAACTTGTTCCCCTTTCGTGTTTTAAAACAGCTACGCTAATTTTAACATCTTCCTTTATAACTGTAATGGATGGAAATGATGACAACATTACATTTTGAGGATTTATATGTGACAATAATTTTGATATATTAGTCTCTCAAAGTCTGTCAATTAATATGACAATTACCTTTTACTACAACCTGTTTGTTTTGGACGGTGAAGGTAAATATACACACTGGTATCGGATCAGTACTGGGTATAGAGTGATACACAAGGAGAGGTATCAAATTGGTGTCAGGAAGGAAAAAATGTTCTCAAAACATCTCTATAGATCACTTTGATAAATTAGTTTCATATTCATTGATTATCAAAAACGTTGACATTTCAATTTCTGTCATTTTCTGGTCTCACGTTTGATCCTTAATTCCTAAAATTGTACTTTTTTGTTCAATATTCTGTGCTTCTAAGAAAGACCTTTAAAAAAAAAAATCTATTTTTCAATCTTACTGTGATTCTTGCCACATCTTCTCAGTCCGCTGTAACATAACATTGTACCACAGAGAGAGGTAGCCATGTAGGGATAGCCTAAATCTTGAACCACATGATCATGTATCGCTACCAACATACCCTTCCTGCATGATTCGCCTGGCAGTCACCGGAAGACCAGATCATCCATGACTCATATCTGACAACTCCAGGGAAAAGGCCTGGAGTTGAGTAACGCTGAATGACCCTTCAAAGTGCCCCAGACACTCCTTGCAGAGCGCTGTTCGCTATGTATAAACACCACAATAGTGTAACTAAGGGAAGTGACTCAGTGATCTACGGGGAGTCTGCAGACTCGTCTCCCTTCATGTCTACAATTACCAGGCCTGGTGTGTATTATCTAAATCCATGTGATGTGCATGTACGCTGCACGCCATAAAAGACATACTTGTTTTACTCTGCTCGGTACATACTGTTGCTATGTCATTATGATTCTGTCTGGAAGCAAAGACGGGCTGGTAATAAAAAAAACCATGGCGTTTTATTCTGTTGTTGCTAAATTAGGCCTTGGTGGACACAGATTACTAGTTCAACAAATCAAGCCTCTCCCTGAGATTAATAAGGGAGAAAGGAAAAAAACACCCCCTCAGGCTGCAATTCCTTTACAGGAAGTGAACGAGGCAGGCAAGACCAATCTCGTCCAACTTACATACTGCACAGTCAACAGTCCTGATTCAGAGCTGTGAGCAAGACTGAACAAGAGACTGTTGATTCTGGTTAACCAATCTGGTCAGTTTTTAAAGCGTCTTGGTCTCACTTTATCCTCCACCACAGTGTATATACAGTCCATAATGTAGTTTGACCAGACTGGGGTCCTGCTGTGGTTTGTTTCAAGATATCCTTTAGCGGTCTAACTTCATTTAAATGTTAGCGTCTTTTGATTACAATGGGGAGTGGTCTTGTTCTTCATGTATATTTTGCCCTAAAAAGCATTAAACGTCTGGAGTAACATGCTCCTTTCGTACATGTTTTTTTGACAAATTGACAAAAGCCTTGTCGGACAAATGGACTCAAGTGCTTTAACAGCATTCCTAAAGAAAACCAGGTGGTTTTGAAATATGATCTTCACTTTTCCAGGAGAATGATAGTTTTTTCTAAATGGCACTGGTCATTAATTATGACCAAAACCTACTTATTTTCTCATAAATAATGTAACTTGATGGGCTTGCTTTTCAAATTTTAAAAAGCTGCCTTAGTTAGATGTTAAAGATAAACCCCAAAACTGTCTGTAAATCTATCATTAAGGGGCTTTAAAAAAAAGTATAACACACTGGACAAAAAAACGACAACAATACCAAAGTAGTTTCACAAAGAGAAGTTTTTGGGACATAACTTGAAAGAAACATAAAGATGAACGATTTTAGTATGCTTTAAACCACCTTTGAGATGGTTTTGATGTTGGGTTAAAATATTTAATGATTACAATAATGCTGTTTAAAGTTATTCAGGAATGAAAATCACTATCTACTGCCCTCTTTGGTCATGAAAAGAGGCTCAATGGCCTACTTTCTGCACAAAGCCCAAATTAAGATTTGTTCAGTAGCCTTAAACATGGCACACTGGGTCAAATATGGAGGAAAAAATATAGTTTATATAACAACACTTACCTTGTGTGATGATATAAAGGCGTTTCCTTATGATTTAGAGTAACATCAGCCCGAAAAACGGTTTTATTTCTAACAGAAACGAGGTCCGCCTTGTTTTACTCAACAGAACGCGCCGCTTCTTAAAGAACTGGATGTTACGCCGCCGCCCACCGCGTCAACGGTTCACTAAAAACACCATTTATTAACATAGATTGTATTAAAAAAACAAAACGATCAGGAGTGAGGTGTCCCCCAGCCTTCCAGAACACGTTACAGCCACAACTCCTGCTGGCTCGCTGGTTTTTTTTATTGCCCCAGTTCAACAAACCTCCCCTTTCTGAGTTAGACCCCGCCTACACAGAAAGAGAAGCGGGACGTGGAGGGCGGAGGAAACACACACACACACACACACACACACACACACACACACACACACACACACACACACACACACACACACACACACACACACACACACACACACACACACACACACACACACACACACACACAGCAGAACAGTGAACCCAGCCTCACCTGGATGTGGTGAATAGTTAACATAGGTCAAACATATATTTTTTTTTATATCATTTAAAAACAAAGGATGAATTCACATTTGAGTGGTAGTGGAAGAAGTATTAAGACCCTTTATTTGTGTAATTATACTACACTGTGAAAACTCTCAAAGTATTTACACACTGCTGGTTAGTTAAACAACAGCAAATGTTTTGCAACATATTCTATAAGATCATCATATGTTCGTAACTGTAAAATTGTATTTCAAAATCACAGTTAAAGTTGCATAAAAAGGTATGTGTGCATCAAAATTATACTTTAATTGCAGCAGGTGAGTACATGTACTCAGATACTTTCCACAAAACTATTTCAGGTTAAAGCTTGGCCATCACCCTCCTGTCTCCCACCACCTCCACCGTATCCAGTGGACACCCCAGCACACTGCTGGCCTTCCTGACAAGCTTGTTCAGTCTCTTCTTGTCTGCTGCTGAGATGCTGCTGCTCCAGCAGACCACTGCATAAAAGATGGCTGATGCCACCACAGAGTTGAAAAAGGTCCTCAGAAGGTCTCCCTGCACTCCAAAGGACCTCAGTCTCCTCAGCAGATACAGTCTGCTCTGACCCTTTTTATAAAGTGCATTTGAGTGATTAGTCCAGTCCAGTTTATTGTTCAAGTGAACACCCAGGTACTTATAAGATACTTTAAAGATATAAATGTTTACCTCTGTATTTTCAGCTGTGCAGAAGTCAGTTATCCGTTACTGCTTTTGCAAACTGAGAAAGCAGTCTCTGATGCACATTTCAGTTTCAGTCAGGTGTAACGTCAAATGTAACCTTTTCCTGTACAAAACCGCCACAGACCTACAAAATCATTTTTCCGCATTTGACGAAGTTGCTCTAACCTGCGTGTTTGACAAAATCATTTACCTGCATGATAAAGTGCTGGCACGGAGGACTGGACACAAGTCATTTTAATTATACAGGTGTACATTAACCTTTTCAACCCCACTGACTCACAGGTGGGTCTGTCAGTGCAGTTTTATTCTCTGCAGCCAAACCTTTCTTGGGGAGATCTCAAAAATGAGCAATGAAACCAAAAAAACGTCAAGCAAAATCTTGGAGAATTGTTTGAAGAATAATGCAAAAAACCCTAATATTTCCATTTGATGGAATGGGGCTGCCATGTTTATGGTCTTTGGTTTGAATATCTCACTTAATTTAAGTATCATATAGAGCTGGAACAAGGTGATACAGAATATGTGTGGGTTAAGATGATTTCAACAACCCTAATGCTACTTAAATGGGAATAAAAGTGCTTAAATAATCAAACAGAAGTTGCTTAACCCACATTTAAAACATCACAGAAATATGTTAAAGGTTTGGAGTGTGATGAATAAACAACAAAAATTTTACAAAAACATCTGTATAAGCAAAGAAATGCTGTAATTAAATGTTAATTAATGCAATTTGGTGGAAAAACAAAAGGAGAAGCATAAAGTCACATGGGAAAATTGTCAATAATGATGATATATGTTATAATTAGAATTTTTAGCCTCTATAATCGCTGTAAAATGTGTGATGAATATGAAACAGCTGAACGCAGCCAGCTGGCCAAACGACACATGAAGTCACCGTCTCCATTTCTTTACATCACCGCAGAATCATCCAGCCACATACCTCTGATAATCCGCTCCGGGAGAGTTTATGCGGAGTGAGTGCTCTATTTTCAGGAATAGTTTCACACAGTTTCATAGCGGAGAAAAAACACACACACCCTCAGAGTTCTGTGTGTGTTTGTAGATATTCTGCAGAGAGACAAAAGGAGCTGCAGGCTTCCATTGACCACCCGTTTGATTTGATTTTGGTGAAAATAAATGTTTTCAGGAATAAGTTCCAAATACATTTTAGCCATGAAACCCCGCTATAAGACAAGTAGACATGCATGAACCACTTTATTGCCCTTATCATTTGAGTAAATTGGTGTGCTTTAGTGGTGGAAATTCCCAAACAAATTTGCAATTAATCAAATTATCACAAACAAACTGACACAGAGTGAACAGTTTTTAATCCAGCCTTGTCCAAATTTAAATAAAAAGATAATAAAACTAAAAAAGAATCTGATATATACAGATTATCTGGCTTTGTAAAGAGTCCAGGGCCATTAGAGGTGAAACGGTAGATGCTAACATATTTATGGTATTGTTTGATATGTTTAATGTGCATTTACAATTTAGGAATGACACTGTTTGCCCTACTTTGTGTTCTAAATGATCAATAACACAAGAAATAAAAGCTTTTCTTACCTTCATTTATTCGTAAACTACAATTTTGTGGAGGATTGTGTTGCAGAACCTAATAATTCAGGAAAAGGCACTGAAACTACACAAATGAACCAGAAGATAAGTGCAACTTGACACACTGAAGCCAGCAGCATGTGTGAGAATGTGGTACAGTGGCACTAATTTGGTCAGAAAACCTCACCCAAACCGAAAGCCACATGAGTGCAGTTCACATGAGATCAGACTGAGCTGAAAGCTGCAGCTTAATGTAGCTCATAAAAGACAGTTTTATGAAGAAAAGTACAATGCTGCCGCTCGGTGGTCAAAGCACGATGTGGCATGCAGACGGTGATGCTTTCACTGGGGGCAGAAGGTCAAGGAAGATTTTGAAAAGCTAAACAATAAGGTAACAGTTGTCAAATCAAAGATCCCCATAAGGTCTATTTGTTGCTGGAGCTATTGACTGTATCACACAATCTTCCTCAGTCGATGAAGTTAGTCCTGGGAGGATCATGAGACAGACATGGAAAAGGCCACAATACACAGATTCAAGACGCAGACTTTGTGATTCTGATTCACTCTTCTTTGTTGATTTGTGTGTCTTTGTGGACATTTAATGTCTCTTTGTGTTCTGTTTATGTCTCTTTGTGGTTGTTTTGTGTCTGTTTGGTCCCTTTGGCTCTCTGTGATCATTTTGTGTCTCTTAGTGTTCATTTTGTGGTTGTTTTGTGTCCCTTTGTTGTCTTTTTGTCTCTTGCAGGTCGTTTTGTGGTTGTTTTGTGTCTCTTTGTGATCAGTTTTTGACTCTTTGTGATCATGTTGTCTTTATGTGGTCTTTTTATGTCTCTTTGTTGTCATTTTGTGTCTACTTGTGGTGTTTTTTTGTCCCTTTGTGGTCCTTTTATGTCTCTTTCAGGTCATTTTGTGTCCTTTTGTGGTCTTTAAATGTGTCTTTCAGGTCGATTTTTGCCCTTTGTGGTTGTTTTGTGTCTCTTTGTGATCACTTTGTCTCTGAATGGTCTTTTAATGTCTCTTTGTAGTAATTTTCTATCCATTTGAAGTTGTTTGTTGTCTCTTTGTGGTCTTTGTATGTCTCCTTATGGTCATTTTATGTCTCCTTATGGTCATTTTGTGTGTCTTTGTGGTCATTTTAATTCTCTTGCTGGTTGATACGTGTCTCTTTGACTGACATTTTGTAGGTGAAGGCCAGGTGGAGGTCTGACACTTTGCTCATTAGGCCCGTTCAGTAATCCTTCCATGAAGTAACCTTTTAGTGATGTCCACCAATGCAGACAGTTTTTTCTAAATTACACTTAATAGCAACATCTATTTATATAAAAACATCCCCATTAATCGGGGTAATTAAAAGAACAAAGGGCCTATTTCTTCAATAAAACATAGCTTCACTGAAAGCAAATGAAACCCAAACTATCTCCGTTACTAGAAACCAGTAGAGGTTTGTGTTCTGGGCGAACTGACCCAGTAAAACAACTTATTCCCTTTCTGAGGTAGGACAGAAACAGCAGAGCGGCTTTTACTTAAAACATTTATTTGATCCAATTCTTTGGAATTGAATGCCACAATGCCTCCATGGGGTTGATGTTGGGTCCTGCCGGGCACTCTGAAACAGAGAAAACACAGAGAAAAGCAAATGAAATAAATACAGTTATACAGTTTATTGTTAGTTAGAACACCGACTCTTTCAATGAAATAGAATAACCATGTGGAGGCTACAATGCTCAACAATGAATGTGTCACAGACTGTAATTTTGAGTTAGCAAACAACTAAATACCAGGAATGTTTTAATGATAATTTGATTCCCTTTTCTTTCTCACCAGAAAACAGGCATTTATCCAAAAAAGGCCACATATGTTTTCATAAGCAAAAACAAAAAAGACCCGGCAGTATGGCTGGCTTTAAAACTAATTAGAAAAATGTATCTTACCAATATCATTTGGACTACCACAACCACTACTGATACTAATTATATATTAATATATTAAGAAGGAGTGGAGTTTTCTTGAAATTTCTGATTACATTTATTTTTTAGCTAAATGTATTGTGTGTATCCTTGAAGGCTAACAATTACATTACATTACATTACATTAGAGTCATGTAGCAGAGGCTTTTCTCCAAAGCGACTTACAGTCAGTAGTATGTTACATATCATTCACCCATTCACACACTGATGACAGGCTACCATCAAGGTGCCACCATCAGACTCTAACTAACATTCATGCAATGAATCAACAATTGTTTTTCATGCATTTCTTTCTTCATAACACATTTGCAAAGCAGATATATATTTAAAATAATGTTTTTAAACGCTCTTTATTTGCTAGCAGTCTTCTTATTTCCCTTTTAAAAACCTCACATGGTACCTTTTACTTAAGATCGCTCAGTAGTATTACAGTGAAGAAGAAAAATGGCACCATATTCAACATATCAGATAATGTTGACGCCGTTATAACATAATGTAGTGGTCCAATCATACCCAGCGTCTCCACCACGTACACCTCCTTGATGTCGTTCCTGACGGCGTAGGTGTAGTAGAACCAGCAGTCGTTGGCGTCTCGCTCTTTGCAGTGGGTCAGCGGGAAGCTCTGGTCGGTCGGCTGGGGCATCTTGTCGCGATCCTTCACCTTGATCAGCTGGAAAGAGCTGCATTGTAGCTCACACGTGTCCTTCTTCTCGCCGGACTCGAACGCTCGGCACTGCACACAATCTCTGTGAAGACGTAGGCGATAAGAGGGGTGAGCTCACGGCTTAAAGAAACCTCACATTCTAACCAATGAGCAGTGACTAGTTACTAATCTAAGCAAACTACATGTCTGTGGATGAAAACTGAGGAATATTTCTGAAGTCATGATACCGAAAATGAAGCCTGTTGAATTATATGGATTTTTCATGATGTATTCAATTATATTTTTCTGAAAATGTATGTCCGAACATGCTGTTTCAAAGAATTCACACACAAAGGAATAAAAATGTGGTGGGCAAATACTGACTCCTTTACTTTACTTTACTTTTTATTTGACGGCGTTATAGTTATTAAATTTTACTATATTGAGTCTACACAGTGGGATCTGCCTAATCTAAAGACGAAAGAAGAAAGAAAACTGCCTTCATGCTGCTAAAAACAAAAACAACAAAGAAATTCCCAGACAATACTTCAAGGACAAGACCTTGGTGTCCTCAATAGAAGCTACAAGCTTTTCTTTTTTAAAGCAATGATTTTATGTAGTAAACATATAAAACAAGTTGCAAGTTGTATATCACTGCTAAGTCATCCATCTGTCAAATCTGTTCTCTTACTTTTAAGTAAAATATTAAATCACATTTCACATGCCTCACTCTGGAATTTAACCTTTAACCTTTCATGCTATTTCATAATATCTCTGATCAACAGGAATCCTATATTTTTAAGATTTCAGAATTTTCCATTACTAGCCGAGCGTGCACGCTTCAGACTCACCTGTGCTCAGTGCAGACGCCGGGGCAGGTGGGGCAGATCTCGCAGGTTGGACCCTGGAAATAGGGGTCGGTGCATCTGCAGATCCCACATTCACAATTACCGCGGCCGTTGCAGATCTGCCCGTTCCTGGCGAGGCAGGTGGCGGTCTCCAGGGAGCAGTCGCAGGCGCTGCCTGTGTAGTTGGCGTCGCAGATGCACATCCTGCACTCACAGCGGCCGTGTCCTGGTAAAGCACCGAAAAACGGTTACTACTAGAGTTTACAAGACAACAGGTGTCTCAGTCTTTCAAGTCACTCTACAGTCCTCACCTCCGCAGAGCTTGTTGTTGGAGCGGTCACAGTTGAAGTTGTCGCACTCGCAGAACTTGCCGCTGTAGATCTCTGTGGGATTCTCACGCCTCTTGCATTCGCAGGTGCCGCACACACAGTCGCCGGTGTTGCTGCAGATGTCCGTACCTCTGCCACTTCGGCAGTTGGCGTCCAGGTCCTCCGTCCCCACCTCGTCTGTGAAACACTCGCAAAGACGCCCGATACGTCCCTCGTTACACCTGACACAGGGGACATTATGATCAGAATAAAGTTCAACTATGTTTGGGGAACAAGTCCTTCAAGTAAAGAGCACTGGTGTGAAACCTAAGCAGTCATTTGGGTTCAGAAAGTAAAAGAAGCAGCTTTTCATTCCTGTAGTGGCCAATTGCACGAAAAATCCTAAGACAAACTTAAATCAAAGGGCCACTGACGCACCATGGGTTTGTGGTTTTACGCAGGCAAAGAGGTTAATGTCCAAACAGAATTACGTGTTGCTGATGATTTATTTGGTCAATAAATCATTGACCAATGATTTGGTCAATAAGGCAAACAAACAAAAGAACAAAGGTAATCCTGTCACTGACTCTCTGGCTCTGGTAAAAAACTATATTTGAGCCACTATATAAACTGGTCCTATACCTGCCTACTCCTATATGTAACCGCAGGTGCCCACAGTGTTACCCAATTCAAAATAAATTACAAAACCCCAAAACTAAGTATACTAAACAACAACAAAAATATTATTAAACTAAACCAATGACCTTCAATAGAAAAGCTATCTTAATAAATCAAACAATATTGCTTATGCATAAAATAACTAAAGACAAACATCAAATAAATAGCTCCTACATTCCCGCCCTAATTGTGCATTATCACAATTATATGATAAATAAGGGAGCTATTCTTGCAACATGAACAATAAATGAAACTATGAATGTAGGAATACTCTATGTGCCATGCATTAACCCTAAGTTAATCTTCTTCTTGATGAACCTACGACGAAAAAAAGAAGAGGGAGAGAAATAGAGGTAGAGAAAGATAGAGGAGAAAACATCAGTCCATGATGCTACACTGCTGCTTCCAATAGCAGACAGCGCTTCAGGCCTCTCCAGAATGCTGGTCCTTGTTTGAAGGTGCACCAGACCCTTTTCTATCTGGTCTAACATCCAAAATCCTTTTGGAGCTGTGGCGTCCGCAACAAGGACAATGTCTCCAGTAATGAGGCTTCTTCTTGGCCTTGTCCATTTTTGTCTCTCTTGCATCTCCAGATTGTCCTTTTTGAGGCAGAGAAACTCCGGTCCATTTATCCATCTCCAATCCTCAACGATTGACAGCAGCACTCTGCGGCTGCTGCTGATCCACTTTGAAAGATTGAATCCTCCTTTAGGACGAAGAGCATTCAAGTCCTTTATCATTTGCATTGCCTCTTCTGCTGAAGCGAAGGATTTTAGGCAGTCATCCACATAAAAATGATTTCTGACTGTATTTATCACTTCTGGAGGAAAATGTTGGGCATTATCATCTGCAGTTTTCCTCAAGGCATAATTTCCACAACTTGGTGAGGATACAGCTCTGAACAGATGTACTTTCATCCGATACTCCAGTGGAGACTGTGCAGTGTCACCATCAGGCCACCAGAGGAAGCAGAGAAAGTTGAAGTGCTCATCTGAGACATGAACTTTGTGAAACATGGCATTGGATGTCGGCCATTTCTGCAACGGGCTCTTGCCTAAATCTGACCAGGATTCCAAGAAGACTGTTAGTAAGATCAGGGCCCTGCAACAGCTGGCAGTTCAGTGATGTCCCTTTATACGTTGCTCCACAATCAAAAACAACTCTCAGTTTGCATTTTCTGGGATGATGGACTCCATGATGAGGGATATACCACACCTTTCCACCACTTTGTTCTAGTTGATCAGCAGGTACCATCTCAGCAGATCCTTGAGTTATCATGTCATTTAGAAATGCGGTGTATTCCTTCTTAAACGGGACATTCTTCCCAAATTTTCTTTCCAGGCTCCGGAGGCGTTGTTCTGCAACACAGCGATTGTTGGAAAAGACAGAATTTCCCTTTCTGAAATGTAAGTCAATACAGTAATTGTCTCCAGTTAATACTGTTGTGTTGCTCATAACATTCATGAACTTGATATCATCTCTGGACATTTCAATCTGCTCCTCTGATGATCTCTCATTAAAGTCATGGTTATACTGTTTAACCAGCAGTCCTTGTAGATGTTCCACAGAGATTCAGTTAGCGGTTACAGCAGGGCAGCCACTCTTACTCATACTGCTTCTGCCACAAAGTGGTCCATTAATGACCCAACCAACTCTGGTTCTGACTGCATATGGTCCATCATCCTGGCTGTTTATCAGCTCCCAAGGTTCCATCACTTTTGGAGCATCAGTTCCAATTAGTAGCTCAACACCTGCATCAATGTCGTGGAGCTTGACATCCTTGAGATAAGACCATTGATCAAGATCCTCCTGTCATGGGACATTGTGTGAAGAAACAGGCATGGTCTTTTGAGTTAAGACATCAGGTAACTCAATGAAATCTGCTCATACCAGACACTTCAAGACCTGACAGAATATGTGCATTTACAATCTTCTTTTGACCCATTGTCCTCAAAAGAATACTTGTTCGTTTACCCCTCATGTTCAATTTTCTTGCCAGGTTCTCTGTACAGAATGTGCCTGAACTCCCTGGATCCAAAAAGGCATATGTTTGCACAGTTTTGACCGCAACAATAGAAAAGATGGAATTATCTTCATAACCGGCCCCAATATGGCCACAGGTCTGAGACATTGCATTTGAAACACGTGGCGGGCTCACAGACTGTTGGGCTTGTTGTAAGATTGTTCCTTTATCCTGCCGCTCTATGTGAAGGACTCCTGGGTGCTTTTGGTTTTACGCAGGCAAAGAGGTTAATGTCCAAACAGAATTCCGTGTTGCTGATGTTTATTTGGTCAAAACAAACAAAAGCTCAAAGGTAATCCTGTCACTGACTCTGGCAAAAAACTATAGGCCCACCCCGGTGCATGCTGGTCCTATACCTGCCTACTCCTATATGTAACCGCAGGTGCCCACAGCGTTACCCAATTCAAAATAAATTACCAAAACTAAGTATACTAAACAACAACAAAAATATTATTAAACTAAACCAATGACCATCAATAGAAAAGCTATCTTAATAAATCAAACAATATTGCTTATGCATAAAATAACTAAAGACAAACATCAAATAAATAGCTCCTACAATTCCGTTTATCACATCACCTGGTATTCTCATAAGTAGTTCCTCTTTCTGCTTAAATAGATACATTTGTGGTTAAATCAGGGGTGGCTGTTTTTTGCCTGAATACTTACTTGCAGGATCCGCACTCAAAGGTCCCGTTGTGGCATTGCTGGCTGTTGGGCTCTCCTTCAGCGGCGCACTGACAGTCGCAGATGAAGTTCAGGACGACCTCCACCTCCTCGGTGAAGCCCAGGGGTTTGATCTTAATGACCTCAGGCTTGCCGTGCGATGGACACTTCTGGGTCCCAATGGAAATGTGGAAGAACACCTGGGAAGCCAGAGGAAGGTTGATAGGGTCATTACATCTATTAGGAGGAAACCTTGAGGCCCATTGTTCCATTTCAGGCTGCTGCACGGGATTTAGCACATGCACCACTTGTGTTGTGTTGGCAAAAAGAAATCACATCTACCTCGTCTCCGATGGAGATGTTGGAGCACTTCCTGCCGTTCTCCCCCGTTCCCTCCACACCGTTCTTACAGATGGACTTGTAGGTGATGGAGACTCCCTCTGGCAGCCTGTCGTTTTCCAGAATGACCTCAGATGACAAAGACTGGTTCTCAGCACACTTGAATTTCAGCTCAAAAGTCTGCGGCTCACCTGATGGAAGAAATTGATCGTTTTTAGTGGAATTCCAGAGATTGTGACAACAGCAAAAAACAGTACATAACATGTTTCTTGAATTAATATGAATCTGTTTACTAATCATTTTGAAGGAGCAGGCATGAAGTTGATTTTAAAAAGGCAGAAAAAGAAATCATACTTTTTGTCTATGTTGTATTTCTGGTCTTTTCTAAAAACACATTTCAAACAAACATAAAGACTTTAACTTTGCTCCAGAGCTGATTGAAAACACTGGTTTACCCCGATACCAAAGGCTGACAAAACACTTGGTTCCAACCTTCTCTGGTAACACATTCAAAGATTTGCCGACAGGAGTTGAATATTCACCAGATCGGAGTGTCAGGGTGAGTTTCTGGGGCTGGATCTGGGTGATCTCCTCAGCCTTCAGTTTCTCGGCCGTGTCCTTGTTGCGGTTGGTGACCGTCTTGTTCTTGTCGACTGTAAAGCTTCCGCGTGGGTTCTCAATTTTGGTCACGGCACAATTCCTCTTCTTCAGGGACTCCAGATCGTCACAGCGAGCAGACTTGGACTGAGTGAGGAATTTCTGCAAAGTAACATAAGAGGTTTTAGTATGATTCTTTCTTATTTGACTCAATTCCTTTACTATTGTTCTACAGAGTAGTTTCAATCTGTGACATAGCAGAAAAGAAGATGTTATTACAAAGAATCTTTCCTGAGAGCAAGTTTCATGAATCTCTTAAGTCTCCAGTACTAATCTGAATTTGTCTGTGCATTTACCTCTAAGCCAAGTACAGCTTATCTGCATATATATATATATATATATATATATATATATATATATATATATATATATATATATATGTATTTATTTGTATAAACAGTAAAGAAGACTAAATTAATTTGAGTAAACAAGGAAAAATTCCCTTTCTTACTTTTTGATCAAAAACATTGTTGTGATATTTTGAATCATCATATTTTTGGATGGTATTTGTTTGTTTAATAGCTCTAACTATGACTATAAAAATGTTGAAATGAATTGTCAACGGTGACATTTAAAATGTATCTTTTATATCTGTCAGAGATTGTTATTATTTAAAACACAAGATGATGACTCCCTGCTGTGTTTGTGGGCTGTTTTTGTGAAATTCAACCATTAAGCAACACAAACCACAAAACTCTGAACGTGTCACAGTTTAGGAAATCTTCTAGATACATTTTCATTCATATGATAAAAACACTTTGGTGTCAGCTTTTCCTGATTCAACTCACTTCATCAGCGCACCATCCACACGTCTCGGCGACCTGGATGCATTCCCCACACGACTGCGCGTTGGCCTTGATGCATATGCTCCCCTCTGAAAAGAGACAGCACAAGTTCCTTCAAGCCAAGATGACAAAACCAAATTTCCATTCGTTCACTAACTCAAAACATCTTCATCGGTTTTTTTGGGCTGAAGGACACAACCTCTTCCCAGTTCGGAAGACTGAGTCATGCTGAGAGAAGCTCCAGGCATCTAACCAAGTAATGACTTCACCTTGTAAAAAAAAAAAAAAAAAAAAAGAAGAACTCCCTGCAGCCTACTGGACCCACAGTTTATAAAATCATGAATGATGAAGAGTGAAGTGGATGAAAGTATTGCATTGTGCTTAAGAAACTAAGAAAGGGCAATATTGTGACTGTCAAGTGAAACCTCCTACGCTAAAATATTTAGCTCATACTTAACAGCTAAGATAAGCATTTTCTTGTTCTTACCTTGCTGTGCCCGGCTGCCACAGAGGACCGCTGACAGCGTCGCTATAAAAAGTAACCACAGATCCATCTGTAACAAGACAAATGCAAAAAGTCAGTGTTACAATGTTAAAAAAACAACATGAAAAAAATTGTAAATAGCTTTGTTACTGGTGTCATTGGAAACTAACAATCCATCTTTACCAATTTAAAAGTCTGGCAAAGTCAGGCTGTTAAAATCTGGCAATATATAATTTAGTTTGTTGTTTGGCCTTATAAGAGACAATCACTTGGGGGGAGAACATCCTTTTCCTAGTGATTCAAAAATCACAGAAAGCCTTCCTCTGCTCACACATTTAGTTGTGCTAAAAAAATAAACCGACAGAGGCGAGAAAAAGTAGGCGGAAATGAAACAGACATGTTTCAACAGTGTTTATACTGAGGTAGCTATTCCTTTTTATATCTCTGGGTGTAATAGACCTCGTAGATAATCAGTTATGAGAGAAACTGTGATTTGTGTTTGATTCACAACATTTTAGATTAATGTGATTAATTATTGTGATTTCTGTGAGTCTCTGGAGTAGCCAGACAGAAATAACTCTTGTTTTTCGTCACAATATTACCTAATTTAAATTTCCATATGCATGTCACGGATGTGGTGTGGACCCAAAAGCAGTACGACCAGGAGACAGATAAAGTTCTGGAGCTTTATTTAAAGCTGAGCACACAGCAGACAGACAGGCAGGGTCAGACTCGCATTGGGAAACAGGCAGGGGATCAGGCAGACGGAAACCAGAGGAAGCGGAGGCTAAACTCGTGGTCAGGGACAGAAGGCTGAGTCGTTGACCGGGGCACAGGCAAGGCAGGGAAGTCCAGACAGGCAGGGTCGGCAACGGGAAATCAGTCCACGGGAAATTGCTGGAAGGTTTGACATAAATGCAACGAACGATCTGGCAGCGAGTGTGTGACTGACTGGGGTTTAAATACTGCAGGGTGTAGATGCAGCAGAGTGAGCAGGTGAGAGGGATGGTGCTGATGAGGTGGGCGTGGCAGACAGGTGCACTGCATGAGGCTGATTAGGTGAGTGAGGGAGAGTGTGGTGAGAGAGAGAGGGCTGGGCTGAGAGCTGGAAGTGGAACTGGGAGTGGCCGGAGTGAACTGGGAGAGAGTGACAGGCAGGTGAACAGAGTGAGCCAATTAGGTGAGTGAGACAGAGTGACAGGGAGTATGGAAGACGAACTGTGACAATGCACTTAGTTGCCAGTTTATGGAGGTACACATGGATAAAATTGTTGCCGTCAATCACAAAGCCAATGTGGAGGATCCATTTAATAAAATGGTAGTGCATGTGTTCTGTGGGGAGGTCAAAACGCTTCCAAAAATGCTTTCAGTGGGGTTTGGCCATAACACAACAATCCTGCAATGAATCCCTATCAACACAAAAGTCATAACTCCTTCCTTTCCTCACCCACCTCATCAACACATCTCTCATCTCGGGATGCTTTCCCTCGGCTTTCAAGACTGCCAGAGTCACCCCCCTTCTGAAAAAACCATCACTTGACCCCTCTGATGTCAAGAACTTCAGACCGGTCTCTCTTCTACCCTTTCTGTCTCTAAACAACTGTCTTCCTACCTCCACCAGAACAACCTCTTGGACCCCCACCAGTCCGGGTTCAAGGTGGGTCACTCGTCAGAGACGTAAATAATGTAACTTGATGGGCTTGCTTTTCAAATTTAAAAAGCTGCCTTAGTTAGATGTTAAAGATAAACCCCAAAACTGTCTGTTAATCTATCATTAAGGGGCTTAAAAAAAAGTATAACCCACTGGACAAAAAACGACAACAATACCGAAGTAGTTTCACAAAGAGAAGTTTTTGGGACATAACTTGAAAGAAACATAAAGATGAACGATTTTAGTATGCTTTAAACCACCTTTGAGATGGTTTTGATGTTGGGTTAAAATATTTAATGATTACAATAATGCTGTTTAAAGTTATTCAGGAATGAAAATCACTATCTACTGCCCTCTTTGGTCATGAAAAGAGGCTCAATGGCCTACTTTCTGCACAAAGCCCAAATTAAGAATTGTTCAGTAGCCTTAAACATGGCACACTGGGTCAAATATGGAGGAAAAAATATAGTTTATATAACAACACTTACCTTGTGTGATGATATAAAGGCGTTTCCTTATGATTTAGAGTAACATCAGCCCGAAAAACGGTTTTATTTCTAACAGAAACGAGGTCCGCCTTGTTTGAACTGAATGTTGCGTCACTGCCCAACACAAAATGGTTAAGTAAAAAACACAATATATTGACATAGATTGGGTTTTTTTTATTGCCCCAGTTAAACAAACCTCTCCTTTCTCAGTTAGACCCCGCCTTCATAGGAAGAGCAGCGGGACGTGGAGGGCGGAGGAATAATAATTAATAATAATAATAATAATTAAGCCTTTATTAGTCCCACAATGGGGAAATTATTTCTCTGCATTTAACCCATCCCGGAGGAGCAGTGGGCTGCAATGAAGCGCCCGGGGAAACAGAAGTTGCTTAACTTAACTTAGGAATAACACTATTTGCCCTACTTTGTGTTCTAAATGATCAATAACACAAGAAATAAAAGCTTTTCTTACCTTAATTTATTCGTAAACTACAATTTTGTGGAGGATTGTGTGAACCTCGTTTTGTGGTCTTTATATGTGTCTTTCAGGTCGATTTTTGTCCTTTGTGTTTTATTTTTTTATGTCTCTTTGTGATCACTTTGTCTCTTTGTGGTCTCTATTTGAAGGGCGACTTTGGTTGCCCCGTCGCTCAGAGGTCCCTGCGGCCGATCCACCCGGTCACAGCTTTTTTCTGTCCTGGCCCCTCAGTGGAGGAATGAACTCCCCACTGACGTCAGGACAGCAGAGTCGCTGCCCATCTTTAGGCGCAGGCTGAAAACTCACCTCTTCAAGAAGTACTACCCTGAGCCTTCCTCGTAGCACTTATTATATTCGTATTAGTCTGTTGCAATTATTGTTTTCGTAGTAATTTGCCTCTGCACTATACTTTTGCTCTGGTTTATGCTTTAAGATGCTTGTTTAAGAAAGGAGATGCACTTATGACTTCTGGTGACTAGTAGTTCTCTTGAATACCTATGTTGAATACACTTCCTGTAAGTCGCTTTGGAGAAAAGCGTCTGCTAAATGTAATGTAATGTAATGTAATGTAATGTAATGGCTGAAGTTAGTTTGATAATCAACAGCTGGACATGCGCTTGGGGTTTTTCCCAAGTCAGGGTCATATTCAGAGTTTAACATGAGGGATCTGAAGCAGACATGTGTCACCACTGCCTCTTTGTTTACCCCTTCCTCTGTTCATTGACAGAGGAGCGGCGCCTTATTGACGCACAGTGCAAAGTCTGGGGAACGGGTCGTCCTGTTGATAAGACCACTTTCTGACACAATGTACCAATATCTCTATTAGGTGGGGGCGGCTGTGGTGTAGTGGAGAGCACTGTGGTCGGTGGTTCGATACCCGGCTTCGGCAGTCGATGTGTCCTTGGGCAAGACACTTAACCCCAAGTTGCTCCTGAAGGCCATCGGTGTGGACTGGATGATGAATGTTAGTTAGAGTCTGATGGTGGCACCTTGATGGTAGCCTGTCATCAGTGTGTGAATGGGTGAATGATATGTAACATACTACTGACTGTAAGTCGCTTTGGAGAAAAGCGTCTGCTAAATGACTGTAATGTAATGTAATGTAATGTAATGTAGGTATTTACGTCTGTTTAAGTTAATACAGCCACATAATTGGGGGAAAAAAGTCTCATTAACTGTTGGCTAATATGTGTATGTTGTTCCAAGAGAAAGTGTTAACTCAGCGGATCTGTGAATGTTTACTAATCCTTAACAAAGTCCACGTTTAGGCTGTGGATGACCACGGTTCAACAAATGGGGGTAATTCTGTTCCTCCATATGGTGGGAGTTTATTGTAGTATGTACTGCTGTCACCAACATTTTCGGCTTTGGTAGGAACACCAGTGCTGGGTTCTTTATTTCTTCGCTCTTCATGAATTAGAAATCACTTAAAACACTAAAATCTTTTTTTTTAAATGTGAAATAAATGCAACTTCCTACACATAAACCTTTGGCAGATGTTTACAGAAGGAGTTTCCTGCTGAATATGTTTTGCTAGTGATGGAGTAACATGCTCCTTTCGTACATGTTAAAGACATCTGCAGAGTTTTTTTTTATGACAAATTGACAAAAGCCTTGTCGGACAAATGGACTCAAGTGCTTTAACAGCATTCCTAAAGAAAACCAGGTGGTTTTGAAATATGATCTTCACTTTTCCAGGAGAATGATAGTTTTTTAATGGCAGTGGTCATGACTTCAACAAGACCAAAACCTACTTATTTTCTCATAAATAATGTAACTTGATGGGCTTGCTTTTCAAATTTAAAAAGCTGCCTTAGTTAGATGTTAAAGATAAACCCCAAAACTGTCTGTTAATCTATCATTAAGGGGCTTGAAAAAAAAGTATAACCCACTGGACAAAAAACGACAACAATACCGAAGTAGTTTCACAAAGAGAAGTTTTTGGGACATAACTTGAAAGAAACATAAAGATGAACGATTTTAGTATGCTTTAAACCACCTTTGAGATGGTTTTGATGTTGGGTTAAAATATCTAATGATTACAATAATGCTGTTTAAAGTTATTCAGGAATGAAAATCACTATCTACTGCCCTCTTTGGTCATGAAAAGAGGCTCAATGGCCTACTTTCTGCACAAAGCCCAAATTAAGATTTGTTCAGTAGCCTTAAACATGGCACACTGGGTCAAATATGGAGGAAAAAATATAGTTTATATAACAACACTTACCTTGTGTGATGATATAAAGGCGTTTCCTTATGATTTAGAGTAACATCAGCCCGAAAAACTGTTTTATTTCTAACAGAAACGAGGTCCGCCTTGTTTGAACTGAATGTTGCGTCACTGCCCAACACAAAATGGTTAAGTAAAAAACACAATATATTGACATAGATTGGGTTTTTTTATTGCCCCAGTTAAACAAACCTCTCCTTTCTCAGTTAGACCCCGCCTTCATAGGAAGAGCAGCGGGACGTGGAGGGCGGAGGAATAATAATTAATAATAATAATAATAATAATAATTAAGCCTTTATTAGTCCCACAATGGGGAAATTATTTCTCTGCATTTAACCCATCCCGGAGGAGCAGTGGGCTGCAATGAAGCGCCCGGGGAAACAGAAGTTGCTTAACTTAACTTAGGAATAACACTGTTTGCCCTACTTTGTGTTCTAAATGATCAATAACACAAGAAATAAAAGCTTTTCTTACCTTAATTTATTCGTAAACTACAATTTTGTGGAGGATTGTGTGAACCTCGTTTTGTGGTCTTTATATGTGTCTTTCAGGTCGATTTTTGTCCTTTGTGTTTTATTTTTTTATGTCTCTTTGTGATCACTTTGTCTCTTTGTGGTCTTTTAATGTCTCTTTGTAGTCGTTTTTTGTCTATTTGAAGTTGTTTTGTGTCTCTTTGTGGTCTTTGTATGTCTAGTTGTGGCCATTTTATGTCTCCTTATGGTAACTTTGTGTGTCTTTGTAGTTGTTTTATGTTTCTTTGTGGTCATTTTAATTCTCTTGCTGGTTGATACGTGTCTCTTTGACTGACATTTTGTAGGTGAAGGCCAGGTGGAGGTCTGACACTTTGCTCATTAGGCCCGTTCAGTAATCCTTCCATGAAGTAACCTTTTAGTGATGTCCACCAATGCAGACAGTTTTTTTAAATTACACTTAATAGCAACATCTATTTATATAAAAACATCCCCATTAATCGGGGTAATTAAAAGAACAAAGGGCCTATTTCTTCAATAAAACATAGCTTCACTGAAAGCAAATGAAACCCAAACTATCTCCGTTACTAGAAACCAGTAGAGGTTTGTGTTCTGGGCGAACTGACCCAGTAAAACAACTTATTCCCTTTCTGAGGTAGGACAGAAACAGCAGAGCGGCTTTTACTTAAAACATTTATTTGATCCAATTCTTTGGAATGTAATAGTCAATGATCAGAGTCCGAGACAACAGAGACGGATGAGTCAGGGTGCTGACCAGAAAGTCAAAGTACAAACAATACTTTTAGTCACTTAAGGCCTCACTGCTTTTCCATTTGTTTTTTTTTACTTCCTTATTTCCTTTCTCGTTTTTTTTCTGGATCTGAGACAGCAAAAAAAAATTACAGAAGCAGTTAGAAAAAAAACATTTCTTCTTGTCATACAAAGAAAACAAATAATAAAACGTACATCAGTGACAGTACAAAAACAAGGTGATATTATACCAAGTAAATAAAATTGTTACGTTTCAAAGAGACGCATATAAGCTTTTTCCAGATTGAAAAAAACATCTCCGTAAATTGTACTTTACAGAGTTATAACATTGTCATCTGAAACTGTATTAAAAAGAAGCAACAATAACACTGTCCTCTCCTTTTCCATCTCTCTCTCTTTTCATAAATCAACATCATAAACACAGATTCTTTTTTTCTTTTTAAATATATCAGTGCAACATTTGTTTTCACATCTAGTGCTGCAGCATCCTTTCTTGTTTGAAGGGGAAGGAGCTTTATTGAAACACATTCTGTCAGACTGAAATGACATTATGATACCCATAATCTTGCCTTTTGCTGTAAACATATTTGATATATTTGAACCTGTGTGGCTCTAGAGAGCTTATAATAGACATCTCAACAGTCAGAGCACCTTCATTTGATTGGAAATGTCACTGCGACCAGACAATGATTGAATTTAAAACGGATTTAGGTGATTTCCTTTGCAACAGTGTCTCTAAAGAATTGATGAACAGCCTTCACTTCACATATTGAGCTCAAACGATGCCAAATAATGCTAAGTTAAAAAATGAGCAGATTGAATTTAACACCACGTTGGAAACAACCTTGTTCTGCCAGCGGCCACATGTCAAACTATCACGCCTGCGTAATGGCTTTTTAATCTTTGTGAGTAAAGTATCTGTCGGCATAAAGTCCTGTTTATTATCTCAGAGTGAACAATAAACATCTGTTGGAGGTTGACGAGGGTTATTGACTGGTGATTTTTCTGGCTTTCAAGACTCAAACAGTGCTATGAACAAGTGACGAGGATCACAACACATTTAGCTACCAAAAGCTAAAAAACACAACAAAGCAGTTTTATTAGGACAATATTTGTTTTCAGATTTTAACCATGTTTTTAAAAATGAACCAGTTTGATCTCATTTTCAATCCCTGCTGTACGAATGCTCTGATCGCTGTAGATTACAGTTACATGAGGAACGTTTGCAATGTGGACTAAGGAATAAAATCCCAAATAAGCTGCAGCAGAATCACTCAGAACAAACAGTGATTTCACTGCTAATAACCTTTTTTTAAATTCAATTTTCAGTATTTTTCTCAAGTGAAAAAATAAAAATAATGAGCCCTATTGTTAGTTGAAGAGGCATTTCTGTTGGGTCTCTGCTCTGATTAGCTTGTAAACTCATCTTTTTAATGAAAATGTTACTTAACTGTGTTTGTTATTTTAACCCTGTCTCCTTCAAAATTTCGTTGCACTGCACTCTCAATTATGTTACGAGGGAAACGTATCTTCTACCGTCATTAACTGTCATAGTTTGAAACAGTTTGAATCATGTTGCAACACGCGGTTAACGTTGAAAATTGAAAAACAAAACAAAACAAAAATGCTACAATGTATTTTGACAAAACTAGGTTTAGTAAAAAACCTAACCAAACAAAACCAAAACAAAAGTACTTGGTTCAAACGGGACACCACCAGCAGTCAAAATACGTTTCCCTTGTAATTCACAGTGCAGTTTTTTTGTATTGGAACGTACATTTTTAGGATTCTTAATTTAGCCCCTTTAACTGGAGAGAAATGGACGTGTGAGGCAAGAATTGGACGGTGTGATAAGGTTTAGTCAGCCACCTGTTTGGGGTTGTTTAACATCATTTAGATCCTTCAAAGATTCCTCCTCTGATAGTCGACACCGGGGGGAAAAAACACAGCATTGTCATGGCAAACATTAATTCTTAGTCTTTCAGTCCTGACTGAAGCGTCCACATCCTGTCAGCTCCATTAAAGATGTTGATGGACGTCTCTCTGATGGCTGGACACACTTCAGGTAAAATGTCCAACAGTCACTTTGTGTGCCGGCGAGAAACATTAGCAGTGAAAAGTATTTCAATCCCGATGATCCATCCTTGACGTTCTGTCATCGTCTTGGCGGTACTGAGGTTGTCCGTTTTACCCTGTACAAGAACAGCACTTCCCATGAGGCATTTCTGAGGCGTCTCTCCATAATCTCAAAGCCGTTTCCATCGTTGTAAACTGTTCCCAGAGCACAAACAGAAACTAAACAACAATAAAAACAAAATGGCCACCAGATCAAAAGAAACACAAAGAAACACAAAGAAACATGTTTGTGTTTCCGTGTGATAAAAACGAATACTTTCTGTACATTTTAGAGTTCAGGGCGAGTTTGATTCCAACATAGAAAGGATACTGCGGCACTGGTGTCTTTTTTTCTATATAGAAAAAGGCGCTCAAATATATTAAAACCTATGTACAATATGTCGGATGTGTCATGTGCCATGAACATGAGGCATTCAGGGCTCCTGCACATTTTTTTTCCATTCTGAAACTCCAGAAACCTAAACCTGCTTTACTTGGATTTTTAAAACATTTCTAACGTGTGTCAGAACCTCAGATCTACACCGACACATGTGGTACTTGACAGCACGCTACTACGACACAAACATGTGTAGTCGTATCATCACAATCTGCTGAAAGTTCTTGTGTAGGAACCCTGGACGGACGGACGGACGGACGGAACACCAGCTGATGAGAGAACAACCAGCAGAAAAACAAGGCAACAAAAAAGCTGGAGGAAAATAAAAATAAAAGGCACTGTTGGAACTAGACACAGGTCAACGGGGTCACGATGATGCCCCGCCTTCACCCACACACACACACACACATACATGAGTGTGATGCACACATACGACCCCTACAGCTCCACTGAATGCAGATGTATATGAAAGTGACACATGTACAAACACACTTTCACACTCACACGGTCAGTTAGAGAGCCAGAAATCAGAACAGCAAAGTCCACATATACTCTGAAAAAAACCATAAAAACATAATAAAAATAGAAATAAACAAAGCAAAAATAATCTTTCCATTAAAGTACACAAACTTTCATCTGAATTGGTCTCAACACCAGCATGTGATCACATGAAATCAACAAAACACGCCAAAAAAACAACAAATAGAATCCTTAGTTTTCTTCTTTTTTGTTTTTTTTTCTCTCTCCGCTGTACAGGTTCTTTATACACAGTGCCCCCTACAGGTCAGTCCCTTCCACTGCAGCTCCTGAGAAAAAACTAAATGACATTGGCTCACTTTCAGCCCACCCTGCCGTCCCGTCGGTGGTTGTTCCTCCCACTTGATTGGCTGCTTCACGAGTCCACGCGGAGCAATTAACAGCTCCGTCCCTCTCTTACCCCCCCACACCCCACCCGCCTCACGCCTCTGAGTAGTTAGTCTGTCCGTTCATCTTGTCCTTCTTTAGCTTCACGCCGTCCACCAGCTCAAAGTTATAGTTCTCCAGGGCTGATAAGTTCCTGTCCGTCATGCTGCCCTGCGAGCAGGCGCAGTACAGCACGACGCCACAGATGGCGCCCAGGAAGACGCCCAACGCCGACATGGCGATGATGGTGATGAGGATGGGGTCCAGGGTCTTCAGCATGTTGCCCGGGCCTCCCAGCTCGCTGGTCTCCTGAGAGAAGGAGTCCATCGCTGCAAAATAGAGACAGAGACAGTTATGCTCCATTCAAATGGGGGGGCGGCTGTGGCGTAGTGGAGAGCAAGGTAGTTCTCCAATCAGAGGGTCGGTGGTTCGATACCCGGCTTCGGCAGTCGATGTGTCCTTGGGCAAGACACTTAACCCCAAGTTGCTCCTGAAGGCCATCGGTGTGGACTGGATGATGAATGTTAGTTAGAGTCTGATGGTGGCACCTTGATGGTAGCCTGTCATCAGTGTGTGAATGGGTGAATGATATGTAACATACTACTGACTGTAAGTCGCTTTGGAGAAAAGCGTCTGCTAAATGACTCTAATGCAATGTAATGTAATGTAATAAAGCACAAAAGACAACATTTTCCAGAAATGACCAAACATTCTTTCCTTTCACTACATCCATGTTTATTTATTTGTTTTTTCGTCTGGGTTTGATTGCCTAGAATTAGAACTTGTGAATGCCGTGGTTTCTCTTTAGCTGCAGACTCTTACATCGTTTGTGGTCGTACCACCAAAGAACAGGCTTCAACTCAGACGACACAACTGCGTAAATGTAACATTTACAGAGGAAAACAAATGCTGTCTGTGATAATGGACTGTCTATTTCTCTGTCATTTAAATGAAGTAGGGAAACATAAGGTGGGCTTTGGAAAACTGGTCATGAGTCATGTTAAAGGGACAGTTCCACAAAATTCTCTTAAATACATATTTTTCCTCTTACATTCAGTGCTGTTTATCAGTCTAGACTTTTTTGGTGTTTTTTGGAAACATGTTAAGAGTATTTGCAACATAAATGAAGGCAATGACACAATAATGACAAAACTTAAGTCTGAAGTGTAAACTTACGCATGATGAAGATCTCAGTTGGCGGAGACGTAGGACCTTCTGGATCTGGAGGAAGACAACAGCGTCCATTAGATTAATGGGAAACCAAATTGTGACACCAAAACATCTTTTGGACCAGCACATCACTGCACAGTCCACTATTCTATCATAATACACACCCTTGCAGTCCTCAGCGTTGACTCCATCTATGATCTGGATGTTGTCCACGGCTATGTGACCTGCACTGCGTCTGTCCGCTAAGCCTTCCACCACCACCTACACATCACGACACACATGGACTCATTGAAACAGGAGACACTCTGATAGCTATGATGCTACATGCTCAATTATTTCAAACCAAACAAACAGTGTTATCTAAATGTGCAATATGAAATGAAAAAAACTGGCATCAGCGTTTTCCATCCTTTAGGACGTGACCCAACAAGGGGTTGCAAAATAAATACAAGGGGTAATAACATAAATACAATGTAACAAAATAAAACATAAGATGATAAGAAAAAAACAAATGAGATGTGTTTTTATATATATATCCCTCCCTCCTTTTTCATTTATATATATATATATATATATATATATATACATACATGTATTTCTTTTTTTACAGATAAAGTAGTATAAACATAAAACATAAGATAAGATAAGAAAATAAAAATGAGAAAAAAACAAATGAGATGTGTTTTAAAAAACTGAAAAAAAATAAACAAAAAATCCATGTTTAAAAAAGAAACTTAGAGAGAGATCCCTCCCTCCTTTTTCCTGTCATGTCTCTACTATCTACTCTAATAAATGCATTAAATGCTTCAACAAATATTTAAAAAAATTGGAAGAAGATACTTTTTTTAAGGGGTTGAAAGCCAAATAGTTTGGGAACCTCTGTTTAAATAATCAATCTAAACTGTTTTGCTTATTTACCTGAAAATATCGCATTCAGGCTTTTTGTCTCAAATGCAATATGGAAAGATAAAACAAAATCAGTGAGGATTTGTTTCAATGCATCCATTCTCTATACAAAGTAATCCTCTTCTCCCAGCATGCATTGTGCCAGAGGCAAGGGAACACCCAAAAAGCCAAAGGTCTATCACAGTGCACATTTTAGTTTCCTGTGTAGCGGTTCCAACTCAGTGCTTTTTATTTTATTTTGTGTCACAATTTTTCTGGTTTTGCTGCATTTTTCTTTGAAGGCTTTGCAGATGTTGTATTGAAACAAAAACTGTCCAAAGAGAGAAGGAAGGATCTTTATCTAAAACAATAAACTTTGAAGTCTTGAATAGAAAAGCTAAAAGTAATCACCTTTAAGCATATTTCACAGTCGTTATTCTACCCCAATAAAAGGACAAATGAATGATTACCTGATATGAGACGCTGGAGTGAGGCAGTGGGACTCGACCCTCCCTCCACCTGCTGCCCTGGTGGCCGCTGACCATCCACAGGATCTGGCCCCCCTCCACCTCCTTCCTCTGCTTGATGTGGAGCGCCCCTGCGTGTTCCCCAAACATGTGGTACCAGAAGGACATGCAGAGGTCGGCGTCGGTCGACGTGATGGGCAGGCTGGCCAGGCTGGCCACCTTCTCCTCCTCACCCTCGTCCTCACCCGTTTTGCTCGGTGGGTCCGTGTCCCCCAGTTGCATGTAGATGAAGTTCCCCGGTCCACCTGCAGGGGGCAGCAAAAGACAAGGTTTTGTGATGCGTTCAAGGGCCCCTTACTGCAGATTTGTTGATTCTATAGCACCATGATTTCAAATTAAGACCTCAAAGAAAGAAAAACACAGTCAGAAATACTGTTTTCTATACATTTTGATTGAAAACAGGGGTTTATTTGATTGATATCAAGCATTGAAAGCTTTCAAAAAACCCTCAAGGGTTCATTATGCATCCACTTTATTGCTTTCACTTTAATGTAAATACCTGTTGCAAGTGTTTCTCTGTCCTTTCATAAACGTAATGTCATTGGAATTGTTCCGTATCGAACTTCACAATTCAAGGATGTTACAACGCCGAAAAACAAAGGACTCAATATCAGCACGCGTCAGGAGACGATGTGACTCGACAACACAAAGGGCTCATTTGTTTCACTTGTGATCTGGTTAAGTCAAGAAATCAAGGTGAAGTCATTCATTTTTTCGAGCCGCTGCAGTCTCTGCAAAAAAAACAAACATCCATCACTGGAGGTTTGAATGGAGGGAAGGTCAGAGAGCTGAGGCGTACGGATAAATCTGAGCGATGTGTTCTTTAAAAAAAAGTCTGAAGATTTTCAAGGCCAGCAGTTCATTTTAGAAAATGTTTAAAGGATCAAAGCATCTGTGGGTTGTATTCAGTGCTGACTACACAGCATATTCATAGACAGTTATGAATAGTCTCTCGGGTGTTAAAGGTGCAGTTTCGGCCTTTTTTTAGTATTGTGGTCGACATTTTATTCCTGATTTTAAGACAGTTTTTCTGTTTGATTCAGATTTTCTTGTTGCCTGTTTGTAACTCCTGCTATGACTGCATATCTCAACCAAGACACTAAAAAAGGAGTTTAAATCTTGTAGTTAATGTAATTCTAGTTTAATAGAGAAAAAGTTATTGTTTGTTTGGCCTTTAAGTGCCGAGACAAAGTCAGTTCAATTTATTCATCCATAAGAAACATTGAAATTATAGTGCTCCCATTCTACTCAATAAATGCTGAATATCAAAACACAACATTTTGACTTTATTGTTAAAAAGAACCATCCAAATCCAAATCCAAATGTCCCTCATTTAAATCTCTTTAATCCTGTACAACATGTTCATTTCAAAACATTTCTGGCCCTATTTTCCTTCTTTTTTTGCACTGGCAACTACCCCTCTCTGAATGAATGTCACCTGAATATCTTTAGTGTTTATGCCTGGAGAAGTTCCCATCAATATGGACCCACTAATGTATTTATCTGCCTCTGTCTTTGGTCTGTCCCTGAGCAACACAACACAACTTTGTGATGTTTTTCACAAACTCTTTGTCATCTAGAGCAGGAATAAGGTTACGTGTCCAACGGGAGTTTCTAACTACATCTTTTCCTCATTTGCTGTGAATCCCCAGCATCACAGCGTGTTATTTAAAGCTTACGGTGGTTAAAGCTCTTTCAGACTGGCTCTCAACAGCGACATAGTAACATGTAGAGCTTTCCCAAAACATCTGTCGAGGTGGTAGTGGTTCAACACAAAGGTGAGCTCTCATCTCCTACCTGTGTGGTCCAGGGTCGGCCCTCGGTGGACGGCAGGAGCCCCGTTGGTCTGGATGAGCCACTCGGCCCCCGTCCCGGTCTCCCTGGTCCAGCCGCAGAACGACGAGAAGTCAAAGTTGCAGGCGAACCACACGTACGCTGCAAGGGAAGAAGGGAAAAGAGCAGACGGAGGTGAGTTTGTAGATAGACTGAAAGTTTCACAGTCAGAAGGAGAAGGAGCAAAGTTGTAGAGCTTCTAGCAACAGATGCAAACAAATCTTGAGTGTTTGGTAAATACCCCATGTCTTCAAAATGTGTTTCTGTTGTTTGGTCTTTATAATAGCAGAAAAAGGGGAAAAATAACCTCCAAAAGATGTCAAAGTCAAAGTATTTCAGTTGTTTTTTTGTTGAAAACTCATAATTCATCTTATAATGACATGATATGAGAAAAGCTTCACAATTTAGAAGCTAGAACCTGCATATATTTGCCCCTATTATGTGTTTTTTTCTATTAAGTGACTAATCGCTTAAGCACAAGTTCACTATGTTTCTTTTTTCCAGGCGCTTTTTTTCATCCCGTAGCAAGAAGCTTCACCATAAGTATGTGGAGTGACTTCATGCTGTCTACCAGAAGATCCTACTCTCCTGGAAGCAGCCAGTGCAGCCACAAGAACATGATCCCTCACTGGCTTCCCATTTTCCATATTCTATCCGGGCTGTGGCATCGGGCAGAGTTTCAAAGGGTTCTTAAAAAAAAAAAAACAACCATAGAGAAATGAGTATCCTTGAAATTAAATCAAGCACCAAGTCAAGACCTCGCTGTGCTTTAACGGAAGTTCTTGACTGATTGTCTTGCTGCGATTGAAACCCTCTTTTTGAACTCAAAAAGGAGCTACGTTTGACAATTTGTGTTTGTCACTTCGACAATCAAGGTTAGTGATTGTTCGGCTGTGTGAGTATGCAGGATTTGAACTTCTCTGTAAAAGTATTGCAACCAATTCTCTGTTTTCCAACCCCTGTACAAAATACTCCTGAACCCCTATCTGATGGTGTAAAACCAGGCTACAAACTACAATCATGTGTGGTGTTCTCCCACTAAAATTGGCTCCAGTTTAGCCTAAGGAAGAAAGTCTTGTTACATCAATATCAGAAAGCTGTTTCTGCTTTATTGTACACGCGCGATAAACCGATAGCTTGTGGAAAAACATATAACTGGAAACAAAAAGAGGCCTTGTGCAGATGGACCCGGGGTGAGAGAGACGGAGTGAGACATTTGTAACTGTATACGATGGATAAAAACAGGGCTGATAGAAAACAGCGGCAACGCGTACAGATGTTTAGGATCAGAACATCAAGAGAGAGGAATGGAGGGATCTTCCACCAACATGCAGATGTGGCCTCTCGGGGGAAAGAAATCAATAAAAAACTACATCCACGTCACTCCTTTCTACCTGAACCAGCAGTCGTGTTGCTTGTGAGAGGCTAATAGGATGCAGAGATGACCGATGTAGTTCTCTCACCCGCCTGCAACCTGCAGCTGTCTTCACGCGACGCTTCAAACACGGCTAATTGAGACCCAAGAGGCCTTTATTCTCTCTCTCTCTCTCTCTCTCTCTCTCTCCTCTGCGCTCTTTTACCTTCACTCTCCTTTTCTCTTCCTGCCCTTTCTGTCTCGTTTCTATTCATTCCTCTTGCAGGCTCTCTCTCTCTTTGTCTCCCCGTCGCTGCTACTATCTTTTTTACCTTTCAGCCGGTTCATCACTCTCCTCCTCCAGTTGGCAGTTTCCTCCAAAATGAACTGAACTTGGCGTATTCAAGAGGGATTATAAACTGATGACGAGCGCTGACTTTGAATGTGGAGAGAGTTCAGCCTCATCAACATTCATGTCCATCAATGCACCGACACCAGCAAATGGTCAAAAATGTGATTGCCATTTTCATTGGTGGCTTTTTGGAAAGATGCATCAAATATTTTCAAACCATATCTCCCAGTTTACGGTGTCAGTTTGAAGGTCATGAGTTCAGACCTCAAATGAACCTGAGCCGGTTTCAACCTGTTGTTCTTTGATCACTATTACTGGAGGACAAATCTGAAGGATTATTAAAGGAATTAAGATAAATACAACATAAATTATGTTTAAACTCTCTTGCTTTCTTCTTGTTTTCATGAGGTTATTATTGTGCTCTATTCTCATTTTACATACTTATTTATTCATTACTTATATTACCTTTCTCTATTTATCTGTGCTCATCTCTCTCCTTGTACTGCTGCAACACTTACATTTACCCTCCCATAAAGATTATAATCTTTTCTAGTCTTATCTGATCTCTTTACCTCTTTAGGCCCTAAAAATCCTTAAAAGGAAGCATGAGAAAGAAAGAAAGCCTCAAAAACATGAGGCCATGACTTGGGAAAAGGAATTGCAGGATAACATTGCTTCGTTTTGCTGTTCTTGACAAAATAAATTCTTATTTGACTAATACTCGTTTTTTGAGTTTCTAATACCACAGCATCTCTTTAAATCTTGCGTTTACCAGAGATTTGCACATAAGTGTCTTGGAAATAAGTCATCTAACATGAAAAAGGCATCAAAAAAGACTAATCGACGAAACAAATCTTAGTCAACTAAAACCAAAACAAGTCTCATGTGAATTCTGCCATCACATTTCACACCATGGCTATGTAGAACATGGGTAACAGGTAACTAAAATAACCATTATGTCACAAATAACATCGGCCATTTGACAAAGTTTCATTTCTTTAACTGCAGGAACTAGACATCTGTGTTTTGTGTCTTTCTCTTCATATTTGCTTTTTCTAAAATCACCTTTTCCCTCTCAGTAAAAGGTCTTTATTTCTGTGTATTTTAGAGCGAATCTATCAGCATTTCTTCCTGCAGTCCGGTCGTTGGCGCCGAGCAGCACTGGGCAAAAAAAAAAAGTCTCATTTGTGAACTGGGGCGATGAAAAAGCCATTTGCTCCCATGAAAGCCGATTTCATTGTTCTCTGTGACTGCGGCCGGGTTCTCTTGGTGACACTGAATGATGGGACCATCGGCTGAATTAATGCACCCAGAACCGGCACATGGGTTTTGTAAAAGTGCCTTTTTAATGATTCACCTCGACTTTAATGTTACTTTAGGATTTGGAGAAGAGAAGATGGGATGAAAGTAGAAGAGGAAATGAAACATGAGAAGAGAGCGGTAAACATGGGAGCAGATTGTGGCGGACGTCCTCACCTGGTATGAAGTCCATGATGGGGTCGGCCGCTGTGGTGCCTCCTGCTGTAAACAGATGGGAGAGTCAGGTTGGGGTCAAAGGTCAGGTGGTTTGGTCCCACCCACACAGATGCCAACACACATACTCTCACTAGAAGAAAGCCATAGCAAGCTTTCATGTCGGGTTTGCACTGCACTTCATACAAATATTCAAAGAAATCCAAAGGATGCAGTTTAAATCTTTGGAGATTCATGTTTTCAGAGTGAAATCTTACAGTTTAGAAAATGGGATTTGATTTCATGTGGCAGTAAAAGGAAGATAAAGCAGAATTTTGAACGTGAACGGGCCGTTTGATTTTGATGTTGCAAAAATACACATTTCAGTCAGAATGTTTACAGCAAGAAGGAAGATAAGGGGGAATCTTTCATGGTTTTAGTCCAACGAGTTTAATTTCTGTCAAAGTCAAGAAGATTTACGATCACATGAAAGAGATGAGTGCTGCAGGAGGAAAAATACTTTTTTGAATCATTTCTTAAAACAGACTCTGCTTATAGCACTGTGGAATTATAGTTACAGGCACTCATGCCTATTCATAATGCTTCATAATAAAGATCAGAGTGAATAACTATTATTTTTGATTGTAATATATCCTAATATTTCTTTAGAACGCATTATCATCATCATTATATATAATGAATTATAATGTGATTTAAATTGCTTCAAGTGAAGGGAAATAATATAATTTAATCTTTTCAAAAACACACAAAAAGTATAAAAATGATTTGTTCATAACAATGACCACTTAAGTGTAGATAATTATCACAAAATAATACATCATAAAAGTGATTATAAAGTGTTTTAAAAAGATTATAATCTTTTAAAATTATGGGAATTATAATACACTATGAATGTTGCAAAGAAAAGTAAGTGAGTGACCAGAAATTCTGAGATATTATGATACTTTTGAGTCACTATAAAATGCTTTATATTGATTTATGATTATTGTAATAAAGCATTATGAATATTGATATATATGAATACCTGTAACTATAAGTATACTATAAGAAGATTATAAAGCCTTATAGATTTGGGCGTCATAGAAAGTGTTACCAAATCTTGTTCTTTTTAAAAATATGTGACTAAAGAACTATGTTAGTCCGTTTTTATGAGTTCTACATAAACTTAAATTCAGAAGCAGAGGGAGCTGAGTTTACCCGTCACTGTGTCGTAGTCATAGGGAGCCTCGGTCTCGCCGCCACAGTCCTGTTGTCCTTCCTCGCAGTCCGGTACCAGGGTCGTTGTCCCGGGGACGGTGGTCGGCGCCGTGGTGGTCGCTCCGAACGTGGTCATGGGAAGCGTAGAGGCGATGGGCGTGGTGGGAGGAGCTGTGGTCGTGATGTCTGGATGGATAGAAGGATAAAACACAGTTTGTCTTTGCATTTAACAACATTAAAAGATAAAAAACAACTCTCATATTCATTTTGCATCCCTAAATAGTCCTTTGGTATATTTTTTGGGTTATTTTGCGTCCCTTTGTAGTCATTTTGTACCTATTTTCTGTCCATTTGTGGTGGTTTTGTATCTATTTTTGGTCATAATGCGTCTCTTTGTAGTTGTTTTGTATGTCCTTTTGGTAATTTTGCATCCCTTGTAGTCGTTTTATATACATTTTTGGTCATTTTGCGTCACTTGCCATGGTTTTTAGGTAATTTGGGGTACTTTTGTAGCTGTCTTGTATCTATTTTAGATAATTAGATAAGATAAGTGTCTTTGTAGTCGTTTTGTTTTCAGTTTTGCGTCTCTTCCCATCAGAGACCAAAGTGATAATAATGACAGAAACTTGTTAAATTCCACCATACAGTCGATGTCTAGTGATATTTATGGAAATGAAGCAAATTGAACTTGAATTAGCATATGTAGGCTACGCGGAAACCCCAGATGGTCTGCATGTAATTAAACTTTGAAAGGAAACATGTTTGCAGCGTTTTTGAGCGGGACGGAGTCTTACTCTTAACAGCGTGGATGTAAGTCCATGAATTAACTCAAAGCTTGAAGCTTGAACAAAAAAAAAAAGAAACCTGATTAAACTGCAGAAACTGATCTGCAGGCGTGTCGTGAGCTTGTTAGTTTCTCCCTTGTGAGCTTAAGTTGGCATCGTGATGTTTTTAATGGAAACAGGAGACTCTTTGATGAATCAACAGAAACACTTTTTTAGAAGTAGTTCAATAAATCCAAATGAACTGCTGGTGTAGTGATCTTATGTTTAGCGTTTAGTGCATTAATGAAGAGATAAACTTGAGGTATGAGAGAGCTGTGATTTGGATAATTGGACATAATGTGTATGTTTGTTGGTGTGGGCTTTTCTCTATCTGTATGATGTGTTTGCCTTTTCTAGTGTACACACATGGTTTGCATGCATTTCAGTGTGTGTTGTCATAGCTCCCTCCTTTTTTGTTCATCTGGTTCTGACACAGAAACAATATCTGCTTCAATAACCACACTTTCTCCCTGTTTTTCCTCTCTGTTTTTTTTTATCTCACTCCTTTCAAGCCCTCTCCATAAGCACACACACACACACACACACACACACACACACACACACACACACACACACACACACACACACACACACACACACACACACACACACACACACACAGTCTTTCTATCCTTTAACATTGTGGGAAAAACACACTGTCAGCCACAAGCATCTATGCAACAATATTACGCAATAAAACAAATAAAAAACTAAAGCTTTTGAGGCTTTTCTCAAATCATTTTATAAGTTCATTTTTTTGTTTTGTTTTATGATAAAAGATTCATGTTTCAGGTCTCTTTCTTGTGTTTTTCTTTTGGATAACTTCAGACTTTTATTTGCATATGGACTGCTTTTACTTTTATTGGCCTTTAGAGCAGGTTGCTGGGTTACACATTTATTTATAAGTTTATAGTCTGCACAAAGATTTGTGTAGGCGCTGTGCTGCTAAATATCAATGCCAACTGTACATTAGCATCTGTACTGTAACATTCTCTGTGCAGCTTCAAATAAACTTTACAGTAAGGATAAATGGAAAAATGATTGGCTGCTTTTTTTTTAAGCCCACACAAACTTGATTTTAGGGTTTTCAGGGATTTTTAGGAGTTCATTATAGAGAATCTCAGACCTTTTTTTCTATCTCACGAAGCTGAAGTTTATCTTCTCCTCTCTCTCTTATTCCCTCCTCCACTTCTCTCCTCTCTCACACAAACACACTCTTCTCTTATCGTCCACTCTCCAGCTGATCTTTATCGTTCCTCCTGCAGAGCAACCCGATACTCCGACTCCACCAGAGAGCCTCCCTTCTCCCTTCATCTGTTCCTCCCTCACCTAATGCGGGAGGTCGAGCCCTCCTCTCCCCTCTCTCTCTCTCTCTCTCTCTCAAACACACACACAGCATCCAGCTCTGACCACTGCTGCAGTAGAGATAGTAGCCTGCCATGGCATGCGTCAGCCTTTCATGTCCACACTCACCTCTCTCGCTCTCATAACACCAAACACTGCAGATAAGCAGCTCCAAGTGCAAGAAGTTAACTGTTTAATGACTGCAAACATCTGGAAATGCTGTTTGCATGTTGGACACTGATGTTGCGCTTACATAGAAAACACTAGCATCCTAAGCTGCTGGTCTGCGTTGACCTTTTTACACCTTTTATGTAAATCGAATGTCAGCCATTTTCAAAAACATTGCAAAAATAGATCACACGGCGATGAAACGCCTCAAATCACCCGCTGATTGTGTCGCAGTGCTGTTCTCAAAGTTATCTACGTCAGAATATGTAGCAGCTTTCAAATAGAAGTTTGAATATGTACTTCTCTCTTGATTTATTCCCTCAGTAAACATTTCATGAGTTTAAATAGAAGTCTTCTTTACAGCATGATTGTTTTTTAGTATAGTCTATTTGAGAAAATGACTGTTGATGTTTTTGTCTTAGAAACAAACTGTTGATTAATGGAACTCACTGTCCAGTTCGCAGCCCAGCAGCTCCAGACGGAGGCCCAGGCCCTCGTTGGTGGCTCTCTCCGGGTAGATCCTGACGAAGCGGGTCAGGAGGGGACCCATCGACCTCAGCTCAGGGGTGTCGTGGTTCTGATTCCCGATGAATATCTGAGGCAGAAGACAAGAGAGACGTGTCAGTACCTTAAAGTGCTTTACTTGAGTTAAACTAGTGTTTGCCAGATGCCAGAACAAGCTAATTAAACAGCGTCAGATTCCTACGAAGGGTTTAACATAGCAGTATGGAAGACTTATGCGAGGCCCTAAACTAAAGTTGGAAACTTCCAGATCCCACAATTTCTAGCAGCAAATAGTTGTTTTTATTGATTTGATGTAGAGTATCAGAGAAAATGTGTTCTGTAAATGTCATCAAAGAACAAAGTTCAAAGACCTCCTTTTGTGAGTAAGAAGGACTTTCAAGACCAGTTTTGCAAATCAAAAGAATGTGAAACAATAAAATAGTTATTCTATTAGTGGAGAGATCTGCTCTTGAGAGCAAGTGCAGGCTTTATTTCATTTAAATTGTTTGTCCTTTAACAGGTAAATGATAAATTGGTTCATTTCAGACATATCTTACTGCTCTTTCGTGCTAGTGTTAAAACTCTGCTGCACAGTTAAAGTCCATCCACGGCGCCGACAACTAACCAAACAATAACACACTCTGTCCTGATGCAAGTCTGCTTCTCATCAAGCATCCCTCGGTTTGATCATAAAAAAAAGAAACAGAAAAAATCTGAAACTAAATGACTGGAGGAGAAAAAAAAGACAAAAGCGAGGAAATCAGATCCAGAGTCAGATCCTTTCGTAAGTCCAACATGGAAGCAGCCCAGATGAAAATGGTTTCCGTCACACTGGGAGCCAAGAAGTGGGACACCAAACACCAAGAAACTCTTTCGCCTGTTTGAAGTCTTTAAGGTTTTCCTTTTTGGCTGTCTTACTACTGCAGTGTGGCATTATGGGATGTGAACATGTCTGTTAATTATTTAGCATTTACCATTAGCAGATACACTTGTTTTCTGTTGTTGCATTATTAATCGGTGCATGTGTACTGTTCTGTCTTGTGCATGTTTATTTTTTAATGCTCTTTTGAACACGTAAGCTTTATATGTTGTTTTATTCTATTTCTAGGGTTTTGTATTTAAACATCTGGCTCGGGACAGCAGATGGAAATTAGCCTTTCAAGCTACCTCTGGCTCATTTATTTCTGTTAATCAATGAGCATTATTGTCATAAACATGTGTCACTATATGCACTTATGTTGACAGTAAAGCTAAGTATTTTGGCAGTAAGTATAAAATAAATCAAACAGTGATTTTGGAGTGTTAGTGCTAATTTAAAAACTTCCCAAAGAGTGGAAACTTGTTCCATGGACTTCTTTTTATTTTATCAAAGACCAGTTCATTTATGAAAGGAGTTCTTAATATGTTGTAGTGATAATTTAATGCTGATCCAAGCTGTAGAAGAGCTCCAACTGTGTAACTCTATAATAAATGAATTATGCATTTATAATTACTTCTGATTCAAGGAAATTAACATTTTGCCCCAAATTGAGAACGTTATGGAGTTCTTTCCAGGATACTTTCTATAAAATGCATTTAGCAATGCTTCAATTTAGTTGTGTCTGCCAACACCACACTCATAAACTGGTTCATTTTAGTCAATAGTAACTTTAAGTACACAGTTTTTTGTTATTTTTCAGTGTTAATGCACTAAATACCCCCAAACATTGTTTAAACTTTTAGTTACATTTTAAGGAAAAATGTATTTCTCCCCGATTACAGTTGCAGTTTGAAACAGTTTCAAACTGGTTATAAATGTTTAATGCTAAATAAATTCATAAAAAGAATGCTACTAAAGTACTTTGGGAAAAGAACATTGTTGTTTGACCTTAAATTACTACGAAATTGAAACAAAACAAAAACTCGACAAAGCTACTTGATTAGGTTTAGGCAACACAAGTACTTGGTTCACACGTTGGACAACCAGCAGTCTCCTTGGAGGAATAACTGTGTTTTTAGACACTTCCACCACCCCGACCTCCATAGGCTAACTTACAAAGACTCATTTAAAACTTATATTTTTCCCTCAAAACGTTATTAACAATGCAGTTCCGCTGTATTGGAACGTAGTTTTTAGAGAATAAAAGAAGAATTAAGTTCAGTTCCTTAATAACGTGGATACACCAGCTTGAGTTAGCTTGTTAAACTACAGGACAGTTACAATCCTGGATTCCGGTCATCGCTGTTTTTCTCAACATGCTGTCAGTATCCATTTTCTAGGTTTGGTCCTTATGCTCAGGTTAAGATGACCAACTAAATAAACGCACTCATATTTATGCACGAGCATATGCAGTGTTGTCCATGTGCGAGCCAAGACATGAATCCACTCATGAAGCAGCCGGGGCCTCACCGAGCCTTCCTGCCTCGTCTTTTGAAGAGTTATTTTTATTTTTTATAAAAAGGACACAGGAAACAGAGCAGAGAGGATTAGCGAGGGGACGGAGGAGCATCTAGACCTCCGTCTGCAGTAAATCAGCAGGAGTCTGACGGCCATCCTCGTCCTCCTCCCTGCCATCTGGAACGCATTGAGGGAGGATGTCGCACTCAACGAGGGCCAGCCGAGGAGAGGAAGCAATGACACGAATTTCCTCTTGAGGATCAGAATCAAAGTATCTTAAATCGCCAAGAGGAGGTTAGAAAAAATCCCAGACTGTAACTGGTGGGATCTGATGTGGTTTTCTTTTCCTCATTTGTTCCACTACATCTTATTTTATCCACAAAAATCTTAAGATGCATGTTCACTTTTTCATATGAAGCTAGTGGAAATGGCTTCAGATGAACAGAAGAACTAACCCAATTTAAATCATGTAAAGTTTTTTTATAGAGTCTTGGTTATTAATGATAAATAGTGTTTAGTGTCTTTACTACAAAAATCACAGCGCTTTAAGAACGTTATTGTAACTTTTATAGGTCCTATTTTTACCTCTATTCTTATTCTAGTTATAAACCTCTTATTTTTACTATTTATTTATTTTACTTCATCTGTAACACCTGCATTCCCTCTCCGCGGATCAATAATACCCTATCTCATCAGATCTTATCTTATACCTTTGATTGATTTTCTGTATTTTTTTTCACCCAGAAGAGATGATTGGACATTTCTAGCCCTGAGTGTTGCCTGCACACAGCCCTAACAACCTCCAACAATATTACCTGAGACATGAAACCCGGGGCTAGTGAAGCATAATAGTTGTGAATTATTAAACGCAACTAATGTTTCATCAGCTTCTCTTTTGTTTCATCTGGATTATTGCAGTAAAATAGATTTTGGGGAGTAAATACCATTAATACAGTTATTTCAAGTGTGATTCTACAGATTTACGTACTTTGTGGTGTTATGAAGAGCAGAATATTGCATACAGGAAGGTAGGTGATAAAGAATCATTCATGCAAATACAATCATTTTTACAACCACAGCTATCAAACAAGTTTAACTTCCAATGCAGAAGTTAAAAACACAATATGGGACCTCAGTGAATGAGCGAAATAATAAACCAATCAGCAAGCGAGATGATAAATAAATAAATGTTTAAGGTCTCCTACACAGACTTAATCCTACCCCCATACCTCTTACACCTTTATTTTTTAATTTCTAGTCAATATTTCCTTCTTGAGCCCCACATCTGTTATTATTTGCTCCTACAACACTATGAGTGTGCAGACAAAAACATCCAACAAACAGCAGTCAGAGTTCATTTGAATATATAGCAGTCTATAATTTGCTCAACATTTCCTTCCAGGAGCGGCGTTGCGGCCGGGTCGAGCGTCTGTCTGATGGTTTCTAAGAATTACAAGTTTCAGTAAAGAGGAGGTTTATTTCATGTCTGCAGACCTGGATCTGTCTTTCTGTTAATCTGTGTTTGTCACCAAACTGCCACTGAATGCGACGGAGAGCATGTATGAATGATGAAAAAATGGAAGTGGAGTTCACACGAGACCTTTCACATCCTACAAGCTTTTTGGTGGTTTCTTATAAATAAATCTACACCGGGAAAAAAGTATATTACAGAAAAAGGACAACTTGCTTTTGCACAAATTCTCAAAAGTGCTACTTACAGATTGGGTTGCATATCACATCTACTTATTAAAGGGGACACATCACTCAAATTTTTAGGTGCATAATTATATTTTGGGTTTCTTCTGGAGCATGTCCACATATTTTAATATTCAAAAAACACATTATTTTTCTCATACTGTAAGTCTGAATATACTTGAATACACCCCACGGCTTGAAACACTCTGTTTTAGCGCCTGTCTCTTTAAGAGTCCCTTCCAAAAAAGCCAAGTCTGCTCTGATTGGCTTGCGAGAAGAATATGTTCTCAAGGCTTAAATTCTACATCTAAACATTTCCTGTAAATGTTATTCTATGCGTATCAAACGCAGGTTGAACGTAGAGTATGGACGGACATGTCGGACCAACCTTGGGCTTGGTGGTGTTGTCCTCCTTGATGACGGTCCACTCCACTCCGTCCAGGCTGTGTCCCACCTTGAACCTCTTCATGAAGACGTTCCTGTCGCGGTGTTTCCCTCCCTGGATCACCACGCCGCTCACCATCTTGTCCTGGCCCAGATCCACCTGCCATGGAGGACGAGGAAGGGAAAAGTACGGTTTGTTTGATTCACTGACTTGCAGACAGACTTACTGATGAATTATTGTACAGCTTATTGTTGTTCTTTTTATGGTTAAATAAATAATTTCTTCCATCAAACCATAAAAAATACAAGGTTTAGAGGGATTGAGCTTGGTCAGCTGTTAAACCCTCACTCATCAAACTTTTAAAGCTCAGTATTAAACTCCACCTGCAGCCACTCGTTTCTGAAGGGCTGCTTGGTTTGCTGACCGGTCCAGCCCGATCTCCCCGTCAACAATCGGGCGTTCTCCGCCACCCAGCCTCGGTCGGCGTACGACGAGGCGCCGATCTGAGCATCTGAGATCTGACCGGACACCATCCCCAGCATCCCCGAGCAGGGATAGTCTGTACAGAGAGAGAGAGAGAGAGAGAGAGAGAGAGAGAGAGAAGGGGGGGGAAACAGTGGTGGATAGGATAAGAAACTTTTGAAAGGCGTACAGTTTGATAAGAAACGTCCTTATCGTGTCGCTGCTTTAGTCAGCAGTTTTAGTTGATGCCCTCTGGGCGCTGCTGCAGTGTTTAAACTCTAAGAGTGAAAACACCAGAGATTCATTCACCATCTCGGGGTGGAGTTTGTTTCAAAATGGAATGATTAAGCTTTTTGTGTGTATAAGCATAAGCATAAGGATTTCTTTTGAACAAAAAACTTTAACATGTGGTTTTACTTGTAGCTCCACTGTTGCCATTAACCTTTAAAACTAGGAAACCTTTAAAATTAGGAAGTTTTTATCACATTTTACTCTCTGTGGCCTCATTTTTCACTGCAATATACGAGTCCTGCTCCTCTATGGAAACAGCACAATCATGGCTACTAATAGGAAGAACTCAAACATGTCTTGTGTGCAGTATAACACAGTTATTATGCCATAAATCACAAAAAAAAGAATGATGGATTTTTTGATAATCTATTTTACAGAAATTAGAAATAAAGTAATCTATATAAAGTCCACTTTTTTCCAAGTGACCACAAGTGTTAACAATATTGGACAGAGATTGGGGGCTCCACATACTATACATATTGAAATATTAAAGTGCTTTTCATATTAACATTTTTACAGCTGAGTCAATCATGGCTTCCCAGTTATGCAGAGGAGCGCAGAATTTAACGTGTTTTTACAGGATCTGGTTACTGCAAACCATTTATTTTTGGTAAACTGTTTAATGAGACATAAATGATGAAATATTACTACTTAAAGCTTAGATTTGGTTATTTTTCCAGACAGAAGTGTTCATCAACAAACAGGGATGTGAAAATCCGACGAGATTGGATAATCACTTGATAACTGAGAGGTTTTAGCCTTCTCAGAATAAGAAAACTTAATTATACTCTTAAAATATGTGGACACAATGGTCCGGACACAGCGAGTCAAGTTAAATCCATTATCCACAACAAGCTAGATCTAATATCCGGACTCAAACAGTCGTAGTCTCAGTGAGATGTTTATATTTGACAAATTCTTCCAGAGTTTTATCAGGGGGATTAACAACAGCTCCTGAGGACGTAAATTCCTCCGCAATGTGAATTTACAGCTACTCAGTGTTCTTAATTGAAACCCCCCCCACACAGCACTCTCTGTGTGTTTTCCTGAGTACCAAATATCCTCCCAGGGATAGAAATAATAGGTTAAACAGGCAAAAGGGAGCTTTTTATTTCCTGTATTTTATTACTTCTTTAAATTGCATGATTTGGATTAGGAGTTTAGTTGAGGATTAAATAAAGAAATTGGATCAAATTTAAGTCAAAATGAGGGTAAAGTTTAAGGTTACGGGTTTTGTAGTGTATGATAGTTCAGTTTCATGTTGCACACACACACACACACACATGCTTTCCCAATTGTGTCGTTATATCTCCTGAATCACCTGTCTGGCACTTTACAGCCTGTTCTCCTATGAGTTAGAGCCGAATATCTACGTTATGGTGCTCTCCTACTGAGAGTTGCTTGTAGCACATCAAGGACTGAGGTTTATATAATGTTAGGGGATGAGTAATGAGGCGGCATGATGTTCTCCCGCTCCTCAGTAATGAATAACGGCGTCCTTCTGTGGGAGTTTTGCGCTCGCCTTGGAAGCAGCGATTATTTCAAATCAACAGAGAGCAGCAGGAGGTTCTCAATCATGCAGCCAAAAAGATGTCAGTTTGATTCACGGTGTGCAAAAGTGAGAAAAATGCTATTAACGGGAGAAAAGAAACAGATAAAACTTGTCAAGAAGTCTTCTTAACTGTCACTCATTTTGTTTTCACATGAGGCGTTAACATCATCTTTAACCTTTGTAAAGATACATTATATGTTTGTAAAACTTTGTTTCTCTTTGTAAAATCGATAAAATGTTTACAAACGTGTTTTTTTACATTTGTGAAAGTAATTTGGAAGTTTAACAAAGTTTAATTGTGTTTGCCAAAGTCGACTGATCCTTAAGAAAGTTAAAATTCAGGTTAAAGAAAAAGAAAAAATTGTGCTTTGCACTTTGTGTATTGTTTAAATTTGGCTGTTACATTAAATAATATACATTTAGTCTTGGTTACTTTTCTCTGTTTAAGAAAAATAAGCCAGGAAGTGAATTTTCTAATAGTGAGTATATATATATTTAAATATAAATATATAATTTGTGTGTTTTGTGTAGATATGACAACCATATACCATGTAAATGTTTTTTAATATCTTTGAAAATGGAGGTGAAAGTGGGAAATCAAAAGAGTGTGGGTGTGTGTGTGTGTGTGAGTAGATAAGATTTAGATTACATTAAGCTTTAATGATCCATGTGGGGGGAAGTTAATCAAGAAAGGAAGTGCATGAAATATTCCAGTAATGAGGGAAGTTATTTAAAAACATTAATCAATGCATCGGGAGCTCAAGCTGTGAGCGTATCCTCGCATCATGTACGGTACGTATGAATTTGTGTACTGGAAGTATTTGCTATCGCTACCTGACGTTCTGCAGCCGTAGATCTCAAAGCGCATGCAGATGCCTTGCTCCCAGGACATGGGGCGGACGCGGATGTAGCGAGCCAGAGTCTGTTTGGGGAGGAAGGAGCGAGCCTCGTCTGTCGGGTTGTGGTTCCCCTGGAAGATCTGAGGACCAGAAAAAAGTACTACAGTTAGTGCTGCTGTTACTTTGTTTGAAATTAGTACAACTGTTGTTACAACCCCAACTACTATCACCACAACCACCGTTTTTACTATTAATACTACTGCTTCTACTACTACTACTTGTAGTAATACAACTATTACTTACATCTACTACTCCGGAACTAACATTGCGATTTCACTATTACTATAATTATTGCTGCTGCTGATTGTAGTAAAACCGCCACTATTAATACTACTACTATTGCTTTACCAACATTATCATGAATACTTCTATTACTAAGAAAGTAATTACGGAATTTACTACCACTGCAACTACTATTAGTATTACTACTACCACTACCATTGTCACTTCTACTTTACTTTCATTGACACTACAACAAGTACTATGACACCACTGTCATTATTATTTGTACTGCTACAATTGCTTTTACTAACACTACTACCACTACTACTATTACTACCACTGTTCAACCTTTGCTATTTCAATATTAGTGTCCGATAAATATCACTACTGCTGCTTTTAATACAACTAGCACAACTATAACTACTACTGCTGCTTTACCAACATTATCACTACTATGCTAAAACAATCTGCTGATTTTACTGCTATTACCACTTCTACTTTTACTTCCACTATTGCTACTAAAGCGAATGCTACTGCTGCTGCTATACAAGTATTACCACCACAAGTTAATTATTAAAACTACTGCTCATTCTACTACTACCATCAAAGCCACCACTTCTACTTCTACCTCTGGTTAAAATCTCTTCTATTATTTAAAGTACCTGATGTACTGCATGAATAGCTACATCATGCATAATAATGAGCTGACTGTTTGTTTGTGCCGAATCCGACTCGTGACCAAAGACACTTGACTTGAACCTTCACTTGAAATAACTTAGAAGCTGTTGTGCTCTTAAGAGAACTAAAGCAGAACATATAATGAAACATGAGTTCAACATGAGGCGTGGACAACTCTTCATGCTCAATCTAACAGTAGTGGACATGGTTTGTTTGAGTCTAGAACATGTACTTCTACCACGTCAATATGTCCCTTAATGAGAAACTGTGAAAGCTGTCCATTCATCTCTGCACCAACGTCACTAAGACAAACTCGGAGCGAAATAAATGCGTTCCGATATTGATGAGACTTCCGGCGAACTTGTTTCAGTCATGGATCGGATTAGGGATGCTGCCAAATGCTGTCATCCTTGGAAACAATTGATTCAGCCATCCTCACATCACTCTCCTTTCATTACGCATCAATATTAGATACATAAGGGTTGTTACAGCATGAAAACGACTAGTCGTTACCTTCTGCTTTGAGCCCTCCTTCACGGTGATCCAGTCCTCTCCGTTGGAGCTCAGGTCCACTTTGTACGAGCGAACGTAATAATGCTTCTTGGTCTCCTTTGAGATCGCTCCCTGCGTCCCGACGGCTGTGACGAATCGGAGAAATCCCAAGTCCACCTGGAAACATAGATAGTAGAAGAAACAGGTCAATGGAGAAATTCAGACAGTAAAAAAAGTTGATTTTCCCCCCAGGATGTACCTCTGTACTTCTGATACTCAGAGTACCTCAAATCATTTGACAAAATAGATTTGATAAAAAAGAAGAAATATGTACATATTTATTCGGCTGTAAGACCTGAACACAACATGTTGCATTAAAAGTAGTTAGCAAGCAACCAGGAAGTCTTAACAGTTAAAAAACAATGGATAAACAGTTAAAGTATATAGCTATAAGTTATGTATAAATGATGGCTATATATATATATATATAGAAATCCAGTTGGAGACAGTAAAACACTGAAGAAAGGAAATGAAAGCCTGAAGATGCAAAAGTTGTGAATTTTAAAGCCTGATTCAACCCCAGTCTGCTCAAGCATAATTGTTTTCGTTCTAGATTTGAAACTGTCAAAAGTGTGCAACTGCTTCAAAAAGAAGAAGAAATAAATAAACATCTTCTGGAGTTTCTTCTTTGACGTCACAAACTAAATATAATATAAAAGTTTTAATGTAGCACCAAGAATTGCAGCATCAAATACAACGCCGTCTTGCACTTTGACTCATATGGGGAAAAAGAGGCTCAGACGTCATTAATTATGCCGTGATCCCTCCATAAGCAGACAGTGAAGAATCAGAGCAGGACGCTGGAGAGATAGGCGACAACAAAACAACAGGAACATTATGCATTCATTGTTCTCCACTACTGAACTGGATTCAGTGTTAGTGTGACGAGTACTCCTTAATCATTCCTCTTAAAATATCCACTTGAGGTGAGATCCTGACGTCTGAAACACTTTTTTAAATTCCTCTCTCTGCCATTTTATTTTGCCATTATGGATCAGATGTGAACACCTGAAGTGTTTTCTGATTTAAAACTTGCAGTAAAAAGAGAGAAAATTGTACAAGACGCAAATGCCTCTCATAAACATTCCTGAGGTGATTCTCCTTGTGCTACTTATTGACATTTCATTATCAACAAGACAATCTTTTCCTACCAGAAATAGATGGAGCGTGACATGTGATTAGGGTCATGTGTTGAGTCCTGTTGAGTCAATGATATGCTGAGGTTTGAGCCTCGGGCCGCCCATCCACAAGGATGTCCAGAAGAGCCTGTGTTTGTGAGCGTGTGGGAACCAGCTCACGATCAATTTTACGGTTGTCCACCCGCATCACTAATGACTAGTGTGTGACCTGTGGTGTGTGTGTGTGTGTGTATGTGTGTGTTTGTAACTCTCTAGGGTAAAAAGTTGTTTCAGTAAATAAGGATGAAATATATAACAAAAAACAAAATAAGTAGTTTCAGTTTAGGTCAACTGAATGGTCCACTGTCTTGTCTTTAACAATATAGTTTATACTCCTGAACATTAAGCAGAATCAACTTAATTGAATTTGAGTAAATAAGTAAGTTTTAGCAAGAATTAAAATAAGTAGATGTATCATTTTAATCTTGGTGTGTCCATTGCAGAGAGGTCCAGGTTAGTCTAGCTTAGCTCAATTAAAATAATCACATGCAGTTAAAGCTATTTAACTGCAACACATTCATAAAAATACATTGTGGTTATCTGAGCAACCACATACAGTGCATAGCATTAACATTAAAAAAAGGCAGTTTGGTGTATTTAATGTTCTACTTTTGACAGAATTTGCTGTCAGGTTTTGTGCTAAACTAATCTTAACACACTCGGCACTGACAAACAAAGATGAAACTGTTACAACCCTATCGTGTGACAAACCACAAGCATATTTCTTAAAATGTCAATGGTTAGGGTTAAAAACACAAGGATTAAACTCAAACGAACTCTAAGAGAGCTACCGTAACAAGCTGGGATTCTAATGTGGACACGGAAAAAAGCAACAAATCGTATTTACATTTTGTGTTGATGATTTAGCTCATAATATGGTCAAAATACAGAAGTTAGCCAATATAAAAACCACACAAAGCAACCAGAACAAACAAATATAAAGATTTCCATGTCACATATCTAGAAAATCAGTTGTTATCCATTAGCTTGGCCTATATTCATTCTGTTAACAAAATCATTGAAGCCTATAGACATAAAGTTCATATGTGGATTATCCAAAGCAAAGTTTTGTCAATGCAGGTTTTAGGATTATCATTTTAAATACTACTTTATTGTTAATCTTAATTCAAACAGTGAATATCTAATTTTAGAATGAAGCCATGTGAGCAACTAACTTCAATAATCCTACAACTGCCATTTGATTTTTCTTGTGTTAAAGTCCTCAAAACTGTACAAATCATGGTTTTCTGCTAAAACAAAGTGGTTAACTGTTAAAGCTAGAAATAGCCAACATCTCTCTGGTGGCTGAGGGGAATTTCCTCATTTGGATGTAACTGACTAAACACTGTGTCTTATTGAGTTAAAACAACTCACCAGACATCCTAAAAGTTCAACCTTAACCCAACGTTTTTAATTGTCTTTTTGGTTTTGAGAAGGAGTAACTTTTTTAATTAAATAAACTTATGTTAGGATATATTTCTCCAGCAGTTCAAAGCCATATTCTTAAGATAAGTAACTCCAAGTGAAATTACAGGGACATTATCTCATCTCGTGGCTATACTTCCCCCCGTTTCCTCATGAAATTATGATCTTAGGGCTAAATAACAGATAAAAAAAAGGCTCTTTCAGATGGCCGAGCTATTCTTATCTCACTGCAGTAAAAGAAGCGTCCAGAAACATGACTGTTAGAGATAAATTATAAAAAAAGATTAATAAAAAGATAGTTATCATCAAAGAGAGCAGTAGTGATAACAGGACGCCTTACAGTGGTCTTTTTAAATCAGTGAATCACATACATTCAGTCCATGAATGCTTTAATATCTAAAATAAAAAATACTCCGCCAGGACTTTATGTAGCTCAACGTACAGTTTGCACATTAGGTTCCTCCAAACTGCATTAAGTCATTAACTGGAATCCATTTATTTATTTATAACTGTGTATTAAATGAGGTGACACTCCATTTGACTTCCATTTAATTCCACTGCAACTTAAACAAAATTGCCTGTTTGTTGAGTTTGGAAATGATCAGTTGGATACCAAAAATACATGCCTGTAATAGATGGCATGTAATTATATTACCATAGAGACGCTACCGCTGTGATACTGTACATGGGAAGGAACCAGAGGCCGTTATTTAACTTCTCCCACTGTTTTTTTTTCAGGAGAAAGAAGAAGGAAATAGCATCCCGTGGGTTTGTGTGGACCCCTGGGAAAACCATGTTTCGTGGGTTCGCTCGCCTGACGTTCCCAGCTCCCTTCTAATCTAAATTCCCACGAGATGCGTCCCCCCTGAACGCAACACGCACTGTAACAAAGACACAGTGTGTAGTAAGTTCTGTTGTGAAATGAGATAAACAAGCTAGTAAAGGATTTCTGTTTGTTTATTATAGCATCAACAGTTCAGCAAAGTGGCTTCTGGTTATTTTAGCTTGTGAACTCTATGTTCTGTGCTATGAATCACAAGTAATGACCTTGATTTGGACACGAGTTTTGAAAACAGTTTAACCGAAGAGTGTTGTTTCTATCTTTGTTTGATTTATTTGAAGGCTTTTTCCGAGAAAAGTCAGAAAACATTATTTTGTCTAACAGCAATATTTTTTATTTTCTTCCGTATCCTTTAAATCATCGTATGAACCCTTTGATTATTAACCTTTGTCCTGACTACAGTTTGAGCAACATTGGTTTTATATTTTTATTGGCAAAACATTGACTAACTCCAGCTTCTCACTTTTGGTTTTGATGATTTGTTTCATCTTATGCGATATTTTAACTGTATACCTCTGAATATCTTTGGTTTTCTCGAGTACTTTTGATGTAACAAAATACTTTTTGAGTTTATCACTTTGGGCTTTCACCATTTTATTAAATATTTAGCCATTTTAAAAATAAAAATTGATTGACGAAACAGTTGTCATTTAGATTGATAATGAAAATAATCATTAGTTGAGGTTCTAATGGAGTCCAAGGAAGATTTTTTTGTCCATTAACCTTTTGATTGGCCACAATAACAACACTGATGCTGACTGACTATTAAAATATTTCAAATAAATAACGATGAACTTGCCGATTCAAATTCTGGTTTAGCTGGAAAAATTGGGAAAATGCCACAAAATTCTCTCTCACAATTGAAAGAATACCTTAAAAAAAGCAACTTTCCCCCCAAACTTTTACCCTGAAAGCCTAACTTCTTATACTAACAACTTTTCACAGATGAACAAATGTTCAGGCGTTGTTCACAGACAATGCTAAACATGGCAGTTTTAACAGACAATCTTCCAGAGTTTGAATAAAGAGTTGATGATGTTTTAAACAGGAAAAGACTCTCACAGTAATCCACTAACCAGCCGTTACAGTTGTTGGCCGGTCAAAGTTCCATTCTCCAGACTTCCTTTATCAAATGACGAATGCTAATTGCTCTTCCATCTTCTAATTACTCAACACTTGGCAGTGCCTACATTAATGCCACAGAAAACAGTCACATTTAGAGCTTTTTTTTTAATTAAGGGAACAACATGCAGGAAGGGGGACATAATTCAGTGAAGTGTGGAGAAATGAGATTGAACAAAAAAAAAGAACGGCGCTACTTCCTGCCAAAACAGGACTCTGCCTTAGCAGTGATAGGAAAAGAAAGAGCCCCAATTACTCAATTCTCATCTGAGGTTTCAGTGTTTACTTAAGAAAGTGCTGCACTCTGGGGATGTGAGTTTTTACTACTTTTAAAAGAAGCTAAACCTAAAAAGAACCTAAAAAAAAAGCATGTTTTTGCTTGTTTACAAGATTAAATCAGCCTTGTGTGCCATTTCATTTCATGTCGACATGACATTGTGTTCATGTTAGTTGATTTTTTAGGGGGTTATTTGTTTTATTTTGCCCTAACCAATCAGTAAACAGTGATGCCAACATCATTTTTTTGTTGGCACATAAAAATAAAGGTGCTTAAACGTGATCAAAAATATGTAGTGAGGTATTGTTTTTTATGGCTGGGTGGAAGAAACTATATAGGAAGAAGAAATCCTTGTTCTTAATCCTATGAACATGGCAGACATATTTGAATCAGGGATCATTTATCTTTTAAATGATTTTCTACCTTAAAAACTGTTAAAGTATATTTCTGAGTTTCAAAATGACACCTTTCTATTAATAACAAAGTAGGACTTATTTTTCTGATTTCAGAAATACTTCCTTTTTGCAGCCTTGAGGCTTTCATCCCCCACCAAAAATGCAACGTACTAATTAAATAACCCTGTCTACTAAAAAATACATGAATACACAGCTAATTATGGAGGTAAAACATGGAAATCACATAGCATTGTTTTTGTTTGGAACTTTTACATAGTTATGTGTCTGCTGAGTGACATTTAGAACCACTGGGCCCATGAAGCCTCATTAGAAACTTTCTAATTGACTCCTTGGCATTGATGAAAAAATAAGTAATTCTGTTCTCATTTCTGAAATACTTTCTTTTTAGAGGCCGCGAGGTTTCTATCCAGAATGAACATCAGGCTAATTAGATCTACTTGGTTCTAGGGCTTTATGCTCTTTGATGAATGACATAACTCTCATTTCATCACTCACGTTTTTGTCTCTCCTCGCTCATTGCGTAATAAATTTGATTTATGATTTGCACAACGCAAAATTCTTTCACCGTGCTTAAACAAAAATCAAACAAGGCCTCACACGTACGTCAACAAATTGTGTTATTGACGTTTCCTGTGTTTGGAAGTTCACTGAGGCATTCCTCCAGAGGTTTAGTTGGCAATAACGAGACCCTTTAACGCTCTCTGGGGGATCTTTTGTCTTTCAGTTCCCCCCTCCTTACTGCGGCTACGACAACAAACCCCTTCCCACACGAGGCCCAAATGTGTTCTCCAGATGCATGCTGCTGAGCTCTTCCTGGTGGCGTCAAACAGATCCTGAAGACAAACGCCAGGGCGTCTATAAATACCTGAAGGCAGGAGGGGAAGGAAGCCTTTCCTGGGCTTACATCATGGTATGCAATGAAGTTAATGAAGTTGTAAAGATGCACCTAGAGGCCATTTTTGAGCCACAATCGTTCAAATGAGGCTTGAATGCAATGTTGAAAGTAACAAAACTCAGATCTTTGGAGCATTTTTATAGACAGTTATTTTACCTGTGTACGTTTAAGATGGAGTCGTTTTTTACAATGGTACTTTAAAGTTACTACATGGAACTTTAAACTGGTTTAGAAACAGTTTTAATGTCCTAATAATGCCTCTGTCTATGATCTACATAAGCAAAAGAAACAATGAGAGGTTTTCTATAGGGAGTCTGGTGCTCGGAAACACTTCTGCTTTTGTCCACAGGGGGCGCCGAAATCAACACAAGATAGAAGTTTCGCAGTAGTAGCTTTAATAATTTACACATTGAAAGTTCCATTTAAATCTTACTTTGTGCAACCTTCTTCTTTGGGGATTTTGTTGCTGCAGAAGTACGATTGTAGTATTTAATTTAGAGCATAGGGCTGGGCAACATTGCAGAAAATCAAATATCACAATATTTACCTCTGCATCAATGAGATTTTTGATAAATAATCATCAGTAACGGGGATATAAGGACTAAGTTTGTAAAAGCAAATAATATGACAACTAGTGCAGTCTGACAGGTTCAGAAAAATACTTCACATTACTGTTATTCGGCCTTTAAAACCTGGAAAAGATAAAACTTCTGCCAACTTTACAGTATAAAGACATCCAAAATCTAAGAGGATATCTAGTCTCATATCACAATAACCCTTTAAAATCGATGTATTACCCAGCACTACTTGAGTATTACAGTTAATTCCTCTGTCAATCTGAAAAAAATGTGATATGGAGGCTTTTCATTTCTTTGCAGACATCCAGCGTTCATGAAACGAGTCACTACAGTGCAAAATATGATTGCAGATCATATAAATATATAACAAAAGCCAAATAATGAGCTCACTGTCTGCCGCCATCCAAAGCTGCCACCGGGTAGCTTCAACTCGGAAAACATTATGAATAGTAACCTGAAAATAGCATCAATAAAATATAAATGCCTTTGAATGAATAATAGAGGTGTTTGCAGTGGAGGAGGCGGGCATGCAAGAATTAACAAAGTCATAATTTTCTTCTCAAGCAAGATGAATGGAGAGCCGTGAGGCGAACCCTGCTGTGTGGAGTTGGCCACGCACCACATTTAATCAAATAAAAATGGAAAGTTTTCTTCCATTAAAAAAAACAAAACAGCAGTCATAACTCAAACGCCTCACAGAGTCGGAGGGGGGGAGCAACAGCACCGGTTCTGAGGCCATAAATCACAGTGGCAGGGGGACGGTCTGCTGTTTCTCTAGGAGGGACTGCCAACAAAGCTTTACTTTAACAACAGAAGAACACACACACACAGAAATAGAACGTGTGACTGAGAAGCCGTTGGTGCAAACCTCATGATCTGAACGAGGTATCGACAGCCAAGTGTGTCCGAAAGGGGAAACACTGAGAGCTGGAGGCACATCCGAGCTCTGCAACCTCTCCCTGGTGTTTCACCTCTGCATTTCTTTTGAGAAATGGGAATGAAACGCGTGTGGCCACTTTACTTTACTTCAAAAATATCCAAAGACTTGGCTTGTTTTTATTCCAAGCCTCAAAACAGCAAAATAAGGAAAATTTGGATCTGAATGGAAGGAGCGTTCGTTTCAACGTCGGTAGAATAAGGACAAAAAGGCAAACCAGAACATGTCAATGATTCATTTAATAAAGAATATTTAATTGGTCTAAGCTGCCAGTAAGGGTATTAAAAAGCTTGTATAGAGAATGAAAAAGCAGATGGAATAAAACCAAAATGAAAATGTGTTCATTATAGGCTAAAATGTTGGTAGAGATATTTCAGCTTCCCTGTTAGTTAGAGGTATCAAAATGATCCCTATGTAAATATCTACATATAATGTTAAAGATGGTTTCGATATGTTCATAACTAAAACCAAAAATCTGTAATTTCCTGTTTAATTTCAAATATTTTGTCCCTATCAAATGTGACATCAAAGAACTTCCTCCTTTCAGTAAATAAGTCAAATAATGAAACATTTCAGGAGGCATTGTGGGCAAATTAAATTAAGATCTGTGGAATGAAAGCTTCATATTTTAAGTGTATTGGATTCAGTCTCTCTATACGTATGAACTCGTCAACCTCTATAAAGAACTCTGTGCTTCTTATGACATCCCAGAGGCCCGGTAGCTAAAAGAAGTCCCCAGACAGACAATAGAGAGCCACTACTAATAATCCAGAGCTGAGGCCGTCTTCCTGTCTACTTCCTGTTTGTAACCCCCACAGGAGGGAAGTGAGGCTCTGTTCTCACCGCGAGGGCCATTGTTGGTCTTCCTTTATGAGTTCCTGTCCTGGACAATGGGACAGTCCTGGACTCCCACTACACCTTACAGGTCCGCCTGTCTCACCTAGAGTTTGTCTTATTTGGTCTTAACCATATTAGGAGAAGCACATGCGTGTTGAGAGCCAGGACTGTACATTTAAGAGGAATCCAAACAAATCAGATGCTAGTTCCTAGGAGTTTTATAGCCGAACGAGATGGACTGCACTCTTCTTCATGTCTCTTTTTCATCTTATCTTGAAGACCATGAGGACTCAGTTTGTTTTCCTTTACTTAGTTTAAAAAGCTCATTGCTGCCTGTATGGTCATACAAAACATATACTCTTCTCTACAAAAAAAGCCAAAACACAGGACCTACATGTTTGGTCCAAATTGAGTTAAGAGTCTAAGATGACTTTTTGACATCACATAAAAAGTTGAATGTAATAGAAATGTATAATTTCTGTGTATATAACCACAAAACAGCAAAAACAAAAAAAAAGAATAACATTTACTGCAATCAGCCAGAGAAAGACGACTAGACAGCTAATGGAAGAGAGCTGAAACTAGCTGGAGAGAAAGCCACAGGCTAATGTTAGCTAAAGCTAAATTTACTTTTTTCCCCCAGCTGTCTTTCTGCTTCTGAAAAATAATCTTGTTAATGACGGCATATGTAAATGAGGCCATAGCTAAATCTACTCAACGAGCTAAAGACTTCACGAGACTCTATGTAACGTATGCAGTTGGTTGTATTTAATACAACAACATACTGTATACCGTAGAATTAAACTACCATATACAGAAAACAGTAGTGTGCCTTACTAATCATTTGGAAAGGAAACTCTATTGTTGAACAGACAATCTAGTGTAACTTAACAACATTGCTGTAACAAGATAAAACACAAGAACAAAGACTGTTTTTGCATTTCGAAAGCAAATTATTGTAAATTTCACTATTAATATAGACATAAACCTAATGATAGATGATAGAAACTCACATTTGTAGGCCTCTCAGCATAGTTACAAACTACATTGTATCCTACCTGACAAAATTATAACAAAAGCTCCACATTTGTAGATTTTGCACAAAATCTATTAGTATAGTAATCCACGTAATCATGAACCAGGAAGTATAAAAACCGTAAAAATACATTAAAATAAAACTTGTTGGATTTAAATGCAGCTCCAAACAGAAACAGTTTGTTGTGTTACTGATGTTTACGGAGCCCATCACAACTTAGGTTTAGCAAACTGAATATCCAAAAAGTATAGTATATATCTTTAAAGAAATGCTTCACTGTCCTACTCTATTCCCACATTCAGTGATTTCAGGCCGCTACGTCAGATTTCACAACGACGAGATGTCAACTGTGCTGGAGAGGCAGATTTGAATAAATAATGCATGTGGGCTTATTTTTGTCCACCAATCCTCGTCAGAGAAAGTGGTACAAATGAGTGAACAATATTCAGACCAGATGTGAGCAAAATCTCAACGGTACGGCCGGGTTCAAACCGAGGAACGCCGTTTCTCCATGAATGAGTAAATGCACCTTTTTGAGATCAGACTCTAAAATGAGGACCAGTGTGACACAATTTCAGTCACAAGAATTTCAAGAATTCTCCACAAAAGCAAGTGTATTCCTCTACTTCTAATGTCAAACCAAACGTTACTGACCTGTATCCACTCCTTGACGGTGTCGTCGGATGGCGTCCAGCCGTTCTCCTGGTAGTTGAGGCGCGAGCGTTCTGGGGACCAGTTCAAGTTATACTGGGACGAGGCGCTGATCTGCTCCGAGGTAATTTCCCCCGACTCCATGCCCAGAGCCTCCATGCAAGCAAAGTCTACCAAAGACAGAGAAACTTCATTAACAAGAGTTCAACGAGAGTCTTAAATGTTAGTTTTTTGGGTCACGTTTTACAAACCAATCGGCAGTTTTTTTTATCAATTATATTGTATTATCATTTTGTATTGATAGTTATTATTGATTGGGATTATTAATTAGGAGGAAAGGTTGGAAAGGTTTACTCTAAATCCAAATATTTCCAGCTGGAAACCAATTGAAAGCTGATAATTTGTCACAGAATTACATTTTCATTAACAAAAAAAAAGTGCTTTTGTTGTAGGAAAGGCCAAGATTGGCCAATATGATAATATAATAAAGTATGGATCTAAAAAGCTGAAAGGCAGCACTTTGAGGTTAAATTAACCGTAATGGTTATCGTTTTAAATCCAATGTGTCGGAGTAAAGAGTTAAGACCACATCAAAAGTAACTTTACAGCTAAACTCACATCTATCTGATGGCTTTTCTCAAACCACTACTCTGTCCTGATAATGCAATACATCACTACATTCACAATCAAGTATTCTCATTTAGACCATGAATGATTTAATCCACACAATTTCAAAATGTAGTGAAAAAACCATCAAAGCTTCTGTTCAGCCTGTTTTTCGTCTAAAAAATAAATCAATCTAAAATTATACAAAACAGAACAAAAGTAGCTAATCTTCACATCAGAGAATGTTTTATTTCTACTTGATGAAAGACTGGATTATCCGATTATCTAAACTGTGGTGAATTAATTTCCTGTGGATCGACGAATCATTTAATCTTCGGCATAATGTTTTTATTCTGTATGTATCTGCCCACATACAACACACACACACACAGGCACATTCCTGCTGCTGATGCCATGTGTGGATTCAGCTCTAATTTATAGGATTCTCATTTCTTCACTCTCAGACTAAAGGATGATGCACTCCTCTGTCGACAGAGACAGTCCTTTAGGGTGACGAAACTGTTTCAAAAACAGCATTTGGACAAACCTCAAACTACATGTCGGTGCACAGGGAAGGAAGAAGGAGGTGGGGGGGGGGGGGACAAAAGGAAACGTGAGTATTTATGTGTGTGTGTGGGAGGCCTGTCTGGAGACACAAGGTCTGCCACAGTGACACAAACACACTTACATCACTCCACAAATAAACAAAAGGGAGAAAGTTTCACCAAAAAGACTGCAAAGAGCTGGTCTGGTTTTTCTTCTGTTTTTCTTCCCGCCACAGCCTCCGTTTCCAAAAACGTCTCTTTTGCTCTTTTCTCATTTTAATTCACGAGACACAACCTTCACGTCTCCCTCACAGCAGGCGTGAGGGACAAGTCCCTCCACCTCTCCATCCCAAAAAAGAAAGAAAGGACGTAAAATGATGCCCCCCCCACCACCGATCGTTCAGCTGATCAAAGGATCAGCTGGAGGCCATTTCTGAAGGTGATGGCCAGACAGACAGAGAGAGAGACAACCGTTAAGTCACTGCAGGACGTCAGAGTTTAAATCCTCAGAGGATGGAAAGATCCTGCTTGAATAGAAGTTCCTTCTTAGAATCTCAAGAGGATGAATTTTATATTCTGCTTCACATTTGATAAATAAAAATAAATAGGAGATAAAAGGTTGTTTATTGCAGTTACCAACCTTTTTTGTCAGACGTAGGCTACCTATCATGTTCAAAATGTGTTTAATTGAATGGATTTAAAAAATGGCTGTTATTTTTAACACTATCATAAATTTGAACTAATATTTAAAGTGGCATCAAACAACTTTTCAACTCCCCCCCTTATGTTTCCAAGTGGTATTAGTGTTGTCGCCCCTGTCGTTCTCATATTACAGAATAGAGTAAGTTCTACCACTGCTCATTATAGAAAAGCCACCACAAGAAAACATAGCTAGCGTAGCAACATTCAAGCTAACAGCCAGGAACAAACATGGATCTCTCTTTTGTGCTCTGATGGAAACCCTGGTCTCAGTGCTGTGATAAAGGCAGAGTAACACACCCCACAGTGTTTCTGTTGCATATGCATTCTGCAGCTGCGACACCTGAGCCTTTCATTTTCCAGGGAGATCACAACCTGGGGGCAGACAGAACTGCATAGTGCAAACAGATGGTGTACTTCTATAGCCATTACAATGTGCAATTAAAATGTACTTCATAATGACAAGTCAGTTGGCCTACTACCACAAGGATCGTGTTCAATCTGGCCTTTTAAACCATTTAACCACGACTTTTAACCAACTTATCTTTTCCTTTTAGCCAGCTGACCTATTTCAGCTGCTGACTCAATGTGTTGAAATGGGGAAGTCCACGCTGGTTGATAGGACAATGTGATGTGGTGTAGCGAGAAGCTTTAATTCAATCTGCTGAGCTCTGTAGGCAAAGTAATTGAGTGTGTGAAAGTGCGTGTGTGTGTGTGTGTGTGTGTGTGTGTGTGTGTGTGTGTGTGTGTGTGTGTGTGTGTGTGTGTGTGTGTGTGTGTGTGTTACTTAAGATAAGACAATTAGAGCTTTGTTTAACACCAGAGCTGCTCTCAGCCATCCCAGTTAAGACTAGAGGGACAGATTGATCTCTCACACACAGATATGGTACAGACATATTTGTTAAATATAGACTAACAGTGGATAGCACACACACACACACACACACACACACACACACACACACACACACACACACACACACACACACACACACACACACACACACACACACACACACACTAACACACATGCATGCATGCATACAACGCAACAACACCCACATGTTCTGCCCATGGCAAAAACAAAAAGGAAAGCTGAAAACAACCCTCTGGTTAAATGTCTTCATACATGTGTGATTCAGAAACATTATCCAGGTCAACGCATTGTGTTGTGATTGAATGATGTGGTATCAAATATCTAATTTTGCATATTTAAGGTAAATAAATAAGCTTTGAACAACGTACATAAGGACTTAAAACACAACATCTTTGTCAAAATGAGCATTTTAACTGGAGATTTGAACTTACATTTGCTCTTTTCTATGACAACTGACTACTCCATCTGCTGCTGAAGATCACTCGATATGCTCAAAAGCTCCAGAACATCTACTGAATAGACCCTGAGGCGATGTTGGCTTGACAATAACTTCAAACTAACCATACCTGTTCTCTGAAATGAAGTTTTTAAAGCCTGTGTACGTATGTTGCTATTTTACATTTGGAAAATAAATAATTAAACAGCTTCACTGACAAATTTGTGCAGTTGAGGAATGTGAATCCTCAGATAAAGGATAAGCCGACACAAAATACTAACACAGTCAACTTACTTCAAGTCGTTAATTATCAATTTAGGGCACTAAAATGTGGACTTTTACGTTTATTTCTCCCCAAAGACCCCGTGTTATCCACCGGGGGACCTTACATGAACTCACCTCTCCACTCAAACTCACATTCCTAAACCGGGGTGACTTCAGGGGTCGAGGTTACAAGAGTGCAGGAACCATACGGGCCCGACATAACTGACCTCTCTACAGGGTCAATTAATGCAGAATTACGACTCTTTTTAGAGAATGTGGACACAACGCAACAAAGGACTCCGTCTATAAGCGAGGATGAGAAACTCTTCATCTCATGATAACATCCTGATGTGTGAAATCGGCCTCGTTCATTGTTCAACAGGAGAAGATAAGAGTTAGAAGTGGGTCAGACTGATGGAAATATAAGCTGGTTTTTTTTTTATCACATTTTAAATTAAAAGTTACAGCTATGAAATAGGATTAAATTCATTATGTGGTTGAATTGAGATCTTGAATCAGAACACCAGATGGGCGGGGCTAGTTTTTATCAGGATCATGTTATGAATTAAAGGAAAATTATTGATTTGACGATTGACAAGATCGATTAGCGTTATTTTTTCTATGTTTTCTTATATGTATTGGACTGGCATGTGCAGAAAGACAAAAACCCCTGTCAGCCAGCAAAAACATTATAACATAGTCTAGAACAGTTTAGACTCATAGTCTCCAAACTGGGGTTAAGGACCTCCAAGGGTCCTCAGGATTAATCTGGGTGGTTGTGAGGTGAAACAATAATCTTTCCTAACGTTTAAGTTATGAAATACTTATACTGATTTGATTTTATTACATTTTTTATTAATTTTTTCTTCTATTTTACTTTATTTTTGTATTTAATCATTATATTTATATTTTGTATATATATATATACATTTTTTTTTCTTATAAATATTATTTTGTGTACATCTGTATGTGTATATGTAGGAAGGTATATGTATGGGTATGCTGAATGCTTATTCTATATATATATATAAACTTGTTAAATACTGTAGTAATACTGAGAAATAGTAATTTACCTTTAAAATTATTAAAATGAACTGTGACAAGGGGCAGCTAATATAAATTATTTGGCTATAAACAGTCACAAACTGTGGTTTTGAGTTCATTTGTTTAAATGCAACCAGAACAAAGGACCTCTCAACAATTGAAACTGAATAGATAATTGCAACTAACTTTAGTTGATAACCCGAAAATCACATCACTTTTGATAATTGACTTGTTTTAGTAATTTGTGAGGAATTACTTATTTTATCTGTTTTATATGATTGTAAATTCTTAACATCTGTCGGTTTTGGACCAAGCTTTTTGCAGATATCACCTAAGAAATTATGCTTTTTCATTGTTTATTGGCATTTTACAGATGAAAATGCATCAAAAACTAATTGTTTTATTATTAATGGATTATTAATGGTGGGACATCATGTCTTTTTCTTCCCCTTAAATCACTCGAGATACAGCTGATTACACGAAAAGTCACATTTTTCCTCTACTGCATGCTATAAACCCTGGAGAAATTTTCTGCTTGCTTTCCTCAGAGGTCAGAGGTCAAAAATCACAAACAGCCCAGCGCCTGTAGCTGAAAGAGACTCAGCTCCTCGCTAAAGTGAGACACAGAAAAACATCCAGAAAAATGAACCCTGGTTCTTCATAATGCCAGATCACATGTCTACCCTCCACATCACCCCCCCTCACCCCTCAATTTCTCATCACTACTCCAGCTGCTCACCCTCGTCTTCGTGTCCCGGAGGAAGAATCCTCTCGCGGATGGTGTAGTTGGCGGAGAATCCCTCTTTGGCGATGGCGTTGTCCGTGGTGATGGTCATGGACAGGATGCCCGTGTAGGAGATCACACGGCCCGGGGACGTCTGGCCACAGTACCGGCCAATGTGAGGACCCACTGGGAGAGGAGGGAGGGAGAGGAGAGGATACAAGTGGATAGGAGGTAGGGGATGAGGGAGGAGAAGAGGAAAATAAGAGAAGAGAAAGGGTGCTTTTATTATTCACTCTGTCCTTTCTGCCCTCACTGTCGAGGGAACTGTTTCGTTACTTTGTTGTGTCATTATTAAAATCCTCAGAACAAACAAGTAAAGTATTGCTTCATTGATTTCTCAATCCTTTTCTAGGAAATGTCCTAAAAGGACGATGTAATTAGGTGCTAATTATAGAGAAGATATGTATGTATTTAAAAAAAAAAAAAAAACTCCATTTAAACCATAATTATTTGTATTCATAATAGGAAACTGCATTTTAAGAAATCTCACATGAATGCAAAGTGGCCCTGCCTGCAGTGACTTACGTTAGTATTTTGTACATTTTCATTAACTGTAAGTGTACCAATTAAATAAGCTGTCTTTATTTTCCCTATAAGTAACAAATTATGCAGTATTTTTTCTCACAAAGATAATTGGCTCGGAAGTTATGAATCTGTAAAACAAAACGCCTCCAAAAATAATCCATCAGCTGCACAATTAAAGTCATTTTTACTCATTTCCAAAGTTGATACAGTTCAATACCCTTTAAATGATTGTGATATCTACTTTCTTAATCTGCGTGACAAATAATCGACAATAAGATTGATACAGACAAAAATAGACAAATATAATAGTTTCAAATGTTAAATCCTGTTAATTGTGCAGCGGACAGATATTCTTTAGACCGAGATGGACAGAAAACTCTACCGACCGTTTCTTTTGGAGGACTGCTGGAGATTAATCCATCAGGAAAAGAGATGCTGAGCTTTGTGACTAAAATGTAACATGAGACGCACAAACTGGGTTTTCCCTCCACCGTAACAACATCATTCTCTTATATTCTAATATGCGTCTACAGCGACAGACTGCCTCATGTCTTCAACACTGCCTTGCTGCCTGCCCACAGTTTGCTGGCCATTTCCTCCGTGTTCTTATCTGTGAGAAACAAAGCCAGGCTTGTTGTGCCTCCTGTTTCATGGAGATACTTTATCTGCAGCCTCTCGAGGACTCAAGGAGGGAATATTCAGTCCAGAGTGAAGTCATACATGTTACAAAAGTGTATACTTTTCTATCAATTTAAGGCAAAAAAACATAAAACACATCAGCATGCTGAGTTTTGAGTAATCTGGTGGATTATGTTTATCAGTTACAGTTTAAAGCAGTAGTCGACAATCTGTGACGGATTACATTTTGAGGTATTCCAGCCTTATCGAATGTGGTGTGAAACGGTCTCGCGGTAAAGCTGGCTGTCAATGCAATCAGCTATAAAATGGAAAAATCCCTTCAAGCAATATGGCTCCATTTACATTTATCTAGGAAATGGTCATATCTGAAATAAACAACAAGTAGAGGAAGATTCAATTTCCAGGATTTTTGAAGCTTTAAACCAACTGAAAGTTTCAGGAAAAAACAAATAAGGGAACCAGTTTTCTCTGTAGGAAAAAAGACAAACAGAAGATGTTCTGAAGAAGTAAAGCTCTCTGTTTAGGATATTTATAAGGTTCATCATTTTCCATTTCTAGGATTTTTTGCGAAAATAACATCAATAAATAACATGATTAGATTCTTTTTTTGAAGAATGAACCCAAATATATTGAGCCCTGGATGTTTGTATGTCTTATTAAATCCCACAAGAAAAAATAAATCCTTTTGATGAACAGCTTTACAGCTCTCAAAGACCAAAAAACAACAACAACAACAACAACAACAACAACAACAACAACAGAAGCAGCAGCAGCAGTGCATGATGGGAATGTTTGGTGTTGGTGTTAAACATTTCGACTGCGTTTGATGGGATTAAGAAAAAAACATCCTGGTCTTCACCCTGCTTTGTTATCTGCGCCGACACACATGTTCACTCCGCAAACACAGGAATACGGCGCTTTGTGGCATCACACACACACACACACACACACACACAACACACACACTTTGATGCAAACAGACACCTGAATGCACAACACACACACACACACACACACACACACACACACACACACACACACACACACACACACACACACACACACACACACACACACACAGAGATCGTTTGACGGGAAAAGCCCTGGCATGTTGTGTATGCTGGCACGGCTTTAAAGTGTATGTCACTGTCTGTAGACCTGTGCCAGTCTTTGTGTCCCTTCGTGTTCCCATGCCAGTCTCCTCCCTGGCAATCATCAGCCAGCGCTTTGGGCACAGCAGCGAGTATTGTGGGCATCCCTGTCAGGCCCCGTCCAAGGTATGCAGCTCTCGCCATTACACGCACACTGTACGGCTAATTAGACAACAATGGCAGGCTGAGAAACGCCGTCCAAGCGAGGGGGGAGTGTGAACAGAGGGGAAGAGCAGGATTCGTGTGCAGAGAAACGGTATTTTTTCTCCCAGAAATGTGGTCGGTGGAGGGAACAATGAGCAAGCTGTTAGGGAGGAACTGTCAGAACATCAACCCTCCATGTGTGCACAGGAGGACGAGTCTCAAGTAAAAGACAACCGAGCAACAACAGAGCCATCAATTAATATTATCTACGGTAAGTTTAAAGCTGCAGTAGGTAGCTTTAATTAAAATCACTTTTTGTCATATTTGCTCAAACTGTCATTGTATCCTGATGGTAGTGCATATAACAGATAATCTGGGAGAAATGTGGTTACTCTTCCTCCTTTTTTATGCTCCTAATGGCATTTGCAAGATTTCCCAGAAGACGAACAACCAATCAGAGCCGAGGAGTCTCTTACACAGCTCACGATGAACTCCGATCAAACTGTCGAAGCTTGGTGAAAACCTTTTAAAATCTCCTATTTCCTTTATCTATACAGAACGCTGACATGCTATCTGAAGAGATTTCATTTTATTTTGAAAAAAACAACCTTTTAAAGTCGTTCTTGCACTTTCAGAAACAGCATGTAGATCTTTTTTGTAAAAGAGGATTCCTCCTAAACATGACTAAGAAAACAAGAATTCTGAAAGCTGTTAAATTAGGTGATAACATCTATTTTAAATTGGAAATGTCTCGTGTTGTTTGCTCATATATGCACAAAACATGTTACGCCCCGAAAATAATACAAGTTGGAACACAAATCCCACATCTTCCTCCCGTCTGTCTCTATTTTATTTTTCCTTGTTCGCCTCCATCGCTCAATCTGAGCTCGTCCCACCTGCGGGTGAAGCCATCCATCCTTTGTTCTCCTCCCTCCTCCTCCTCCCCTTCACCTCCACACGTCTCTGTCTGTTTTCTGTCAACATCTGCAGGGGGAAGCCGTCCTCGAGCACCTCTCATCCTTCTCTCATCCTTCTCTCATCCTTCTCTCTTTTCTCTCTCCGCCGCTTCACGGCTCCGCACATCTACCCTTTGCATCTGCATCCCATTATCCCCGTTCTTACCCTCCACCTGCGGAGAAGCAGTCTCGCTGTTTCTCCTTCAATTCTCTCACCTTCACCTTTTTTTTCTTTTTTTTTTTCTTTGTCTGACATTTCCCCATTTGATCTCGCTGCTCTATCTTGGAAATGCATCCGGTCTTATAGCTTGTATTATGTTATGTTCTTGAGCCATAACAGTTTTTTTATGAGACAAAAAAAGTCGAAAGAGTTGGGTACAGTGATTCAGAAATTCAAAATAAGCAAGCAAAAATATCCCTTTGTGTTTTTTTATAGCTTGTTTTGACCTACTTTTGAATATATTTCTTGAACAGGGTCTCAGGCTGAAAGAACATACCTTGATATTGCATAAAATGCTTATAAAATGTAAGTTTAGTCGGCAAAGAAACAGCTTTTTAGGGTTTCTTTTTCAGTGTTGCTACTGGAGGAAATGTGTTCCATAATAACCATCTTAAAGATGTTTAATTAGCTAATGCAAGTGAAAACATGAACAATTTCATCATCGCTACTTTTGGTGCACGTTGACTCTACTTTTGTTCTCATCTTCCTCGAAGACTTAACTAGAAATATTTCCTTTATTAATAAGCTTGAGGCCACGTTTCAGCCTCTCAGACTTTTGCTCCATTTTTCCCCAATTCAACTCAGCCTGAGCCAAACTCTCTCTCTCTCTCTCCTCACCTGCGGGGAAGCCGTCCCAGATCTCCAGCCAGTCGTATCGGCAGAGGGCGCCCGGCGGCGGCGTGGTGTCGGGCTCCATGTCGAAGCTGTCGAACTCCACCATGATCTCGGACATCTTGGGGGCGAAGATCATGAAGGTGCAGTCCAGGTTGTGGGGGTACTTCTCAGGGAAGCCCGGCGTCTTGATGACCCCTCTGGGAGCCGTAAAGTTCCTGGAACATTCTGGACCTGTGAGGAGAAAAAGAGACACCGATGAGTTTTTAAAGTGTCGAGACGTGTTTGGACACAGTGACTAATTCTCGCTCGGACAGAGGTGAGAACTCTCAGGGGTCGGTGTTCACACGAGAATATGGTTTCCATCATTTATTGCAAAATGAGCCGTTTGTGGTACTGAAAGCTGAGACGCTGACTATTCATAGTCTTTCAATGTTGAATCTGCAAGAACATCCTTTCAAGAAACCATTCTGATGGATGGATGTTTTATAGTCTGTATTGTATATTTGGGGCTTTTTTGTTTCCTACTGCAAAAACAAGGACATCTGGGTGTCAAAAACCTGAAAATGGAAGAACTTTTACAGTTGTGACTTGACCAGAATACAAATTTGCCTTAATCAAGACATTATGAGTCCTAAAACTAGACTTTCTCCAAAACAATGATGGAAATTCAGGGAAAATATTTTACAGATGTTTCAATATTTCTGAGAAGGAGCAAATGACTGTATCATGAAACAAGAAAACATCACTTCACTGGATCCAAATAAAGTGACTAATTTGTCCCATCTGATACACCAAGCAGTTTCAGATTTTGTCAGTCACTGTGGCCTTGTTTTTCAAAATCCTGCTAGTCATTGGAAACAGCAACAGTCATTGCTAGAAGTAAAGAGAACTCATTCTTGTCTTTTGTGCAGTTCAACATAGTTAAAAAAGTTAATAAAAAGGGTATATATATATATATATATATATATATATATATATATATATATATATATATATATATATATATATATATATATATGCAACATTTTCCTTGTATAAGACAAAATGAATAGATTAGATTTTCTTCACACATAACCGGAGCCGTCTGAGTCTGTGTTGTGACGGGTCGGGGAGATACTCATTGACAGTCCCAGACACTGTGAGGCTGTTTACAGACAACCAATCATGGTCAACAAACACACACACACACACACACACACACACACACACACACACACACACACACACACACACACACACACACACACACACACACACACACACACACAGACAAATACAAGCCTGTTAGCTCATTAGACACATCCAAATGCACACACATGCTGCCCTACATACTCATTCAACCACAAACTCAAATATTAGTGCTGTTTTATATTTTGTAATATTATCTAGAAGGCCTTTCTTTTTTTTTTCTCTTAGGCATTTTAATGATGATCTCTTGCTTTACTTCTTGTTATAAATACATATATTTTAAGTATGCACAGCCTTTATAATCCACTGCATGTGTAACCCAGATTTTTTGTTTACTTGCATTTTTACACAAAAGAAAATCCCCACAAACATCCTCTCTGCTGTTATCTTGCACCCTCGGACGACTATGTTTCATTCCTCACACTTTCATTCATGCATTTTGCACGTAACACCTTCTGGTGATAAAATCGTCAGCTGTGTCGTGTTTACATATCTCTCCCTTTTTTATATTCATCTCACCATTGTTGTGTGGTAGTTGGAGCTTGTTGCGATACATACTGAACGAGGCATAAGAAAAAATCCTGCAAAATCCTACATCGAACGAGTTAAGACATTTTGAAGGTATACATTTTTACATAAAGTTTGATCATCTTTTCATTAGGTTTATGTGGCGTTTCTTCGAGCTCTCTTGGCTTCAGATTTTTCCTGAAAAGGTATTCAGATTCAGCAACATTTGTTTATTTACTTCTGTGCATAAATCTGCAACATTCAGTAGGAGGACAATTTTAGGTTGCCATGCAGCTCGTGATGATATACTGTGAAGACTGTTAATGCATTTTGGGACTCATGATGTTACGCAAACACAGAGAACATTATGCAAGAGAGACTGCAAATGCTTTGTCTCACTTTTTAACTGCAGTTAGCTGCACGAAAACCTCATAAATCCTCAGAAGCATCACATGCTCCTCTAGATTGTACGATGATGAAATAGAGCCTCCTCTGAGCAGTAACATGCAACACCAAGTGTCTCCTGATAAAAGTACAAACAGAGCGGCTGCCGTGGTCTCATTGGAGTCCACAAGCTGATTTCTCCGCAGTCACATCCACGCCGTCGATACCGGCTCATGAAAAATCTCTTCCGTCGGCTCGCATCAGTCAACTGGCGGCCGGCGGTTCACACCTCTCTTGTCGTAAAGTGACATGAGCGAGGTTACGAGACTCTGACTGATCTCTGTGGGTGAAAGACGACACGAGGCGTGGACGAGGGTCAAGCATCCCTCGGAGGCACGAGGTGTGTGTGTGTGTTGGGGGTTCTTATGTTGCCAGGCCAGATGTGACCTGCATGTTATCTGAGCATGCCTGTAAACATGAATCCTCATACACACACACACACACACACACACACACACACACACACACACACACACACACACACACACACACACACACACACACACACACACACACACACACACACTCACACAGAGACACACACTCCGGTGTACCCCATGCTGTTGACACAGGTGGTGTCGTTAAAAGGGCGACATGATGAA